>NC_067420.1:26870652-27150754 GCF_009764475.1 Pristis pectinata
TTCTGAAGAAAAGGAAGGAAGCCGTGCCCAATGCTTGCTTTCAGGCAATTAAAAATCAAAAAGGTTTAGGAGATGCTGTTAAAGATCAGCCCTTGCAAGAGGTAAAAGCTGAAAAGTTGGAGGAGGTGAGAAAGGAATTCCGTTCTTATGTATCAGAGGGTTTTGTTTCACTGAATGATGGGTCACCCCAGGTGCCAGTGAAAATCCTTAGAGATACTGGGGCTTGTCAATCTCTCTTGCTGGACAGTGTTTTAAATTTTGATGAAGAAACTGACACTGGTGAGGTAAATCTAGTTCAAGGCGTTACAGGTGACACCATGTCTGTCCCTTTGCACAAGGTGATTTTAAAGTCAAAGTTCGTAGAAGGACCTGTCGAGATAGGGATAAGACCTAGTTTACCAGTGGAAGGAGTTTCTGTGTTATTGGGCAATGACCTTGCAGATGGAGAATTTGTCCCTGTGGTACGGTTAACAACCAAACCAAGGATTGATGAGTCTGAGAATGATCCAGATGTTTACCCATCATGTGCAGTGACTCAAGCTAGAGCTAAAGAATTAGCCAAGGTCGACAGTCCTGTGCAGTCTGATGTGGTTCCCTGTGACAGTCCGAAACAGGAAGAAAATTATGATGCCTTGTCTGACACTTTTCTGTCTTCACTGGAGAATCAACATCCTTGTAGTGAGCCTGAATTTAAAGATTTGTCTTTGTCAAGGAAGGAATTTATGGTGGAACAGACAAAGGACCCTGAGTTGACAGAATTGAAAGAAAAAGCACTCTCATGTGAGGAGAATGAAGAAGTGCCAATTGGATATTATGTCAAAAATGGAGTGTTAATGAGGAAATGGAGACCTCCTCATGTCCCTGTTAAATGAGGAATGGGAAGTTATTCATCAGGTTGTGGTTCCAGAAGTTTATAGGAATGAGATTTTAAATCTGGCCCATAGTATGCCTTTGGGTGGTCATTTTGGTGTGAATAAAACTGTAGGGAAGATATTGAAACAATTCTATTGGCCTGGTTTGAGAAAAGATGTGGCAATGTTTTGTCAAACCTGTCACACATGTCAGATAGTAGGTAACCCAAATCAAAAACCCCCTGTAGCTCTGATGAAGCCAATTCCTGCTTTTGGTGAACCCTTTTCAAAGGTGATTGTGGACTGTGTTGGCCCATTACCAAAGTCTAAGACTGGAAATCAGTATTTGTTAACCATCATGTGTGCCACTTCTAGACTTCCAGAGGCAATACCCCTTAGAAATAAAGGCCAAGACGGTGTCAAAGGCTCTTTTAAAATTTTTTACCTTGTTTGGTTTGCCAAAAGAAATCCAGTCTAATTTTTTTCAGCAACTAGTCTATAAGCTGGGAGCAAAGCAGATTGTATCATCTGCATATCACCCAGAATCTCAGGGAGCTCTGGAGAGATTTCATTCTACTCCCAAAAATATGCTGAAGACTTATTGCTTTGAAAGCTCAAAGGATTGGGACGAAGGTGTTCATTTACTTTTGTTTACCATTAGAGAATCAATCCAGGAGTCATTAGGATTTAGTCCGTTTGAGCTTGTATTTGGACATAGGGTGAGAGGACCTTTGGAATTTTTAAGAGAGCAATGGGTTAATGAAGAAGTGCACTTGAGTCTGTTGGACTATGTCCAAAAATTTAAAACTCTGTTGGAAAGAGTCTGCCAGCTAGCGAGAGAGAATTTGAAAACCAGCCAGATAAGAATGAAGACATGTTTTGACAGATGTGCTCGGCCTAGGACATTTGTAGTGGGACAAAAGGTGTTAGTATTTTTCCCTAGCCAAAATAATCCCTTGCAATCTCGTTTTTCTGGACCTTATGTTATTGAATCCTGAGTGACTGATTTGACATATATAATCAAAACACCAGATAGATGCAAGAAAACACAACTCTGTCATGTAAACATGCTGAAGCCTTATTATGAGAGAGATTCAGTTGTGGCCATGGTGGATAATATGAAGGTTGTTTCTAGAATGCCTAACGTTGATAATGAGGAAGGCCAATTTAGACCAAATATTGCTCCATCGAAACTAAAAAACGAAAATATCCTGGAGAACCTTGAAACGAAGTTGGACCATTTAACAAGTTTCACAAAAACAACAGATGAGAGAATTAATTTTAAAATTTAAAAATCTGTTCCCAGGTGTTCCAAACAGAACGTCGATAATTACCCAGGATGTTGATGTTGGGGATGCAAAACCAATCAAACAACACCCATATCAAATGAATGTGGAAAAAAGTAAACTTGTTGATCAGGAGATAAAATACATTATAAAATGATATTATTAGACATTCTACTTCAAACTGGAGTTCGCCCTGTGTTATTGTACCTAAACCTGATGGAACTGTTAGATTTTGCACAGATTATAGGAAAGTGAATGCTGTAACGAAGTCAGATGCTTACCCTATTCCTAGGGTGGATGATTGCATAGACAGAGTGGGAAAGGCAAAATTTCTTACAAATATTGACCTATTAAAAGGGTACTGGTGTGTTCCATTAACAGATGGAGGAAGGGAGATTTCTGCCTTTGTAACCCCTTCTGGATTGTATGAATACAATGTTTTGCCATTTGGAATGAAAAATGCTCCAGCAACATTTCAAAGAATGATTAATTCAGTGATTCATGGGTTAAAACATACAGATGCCTACATTGACAACTTAGTGACCGGGAATGATACATGGGAGGATCACATCTCTGCGTTAGAAAGGTTGTTTGAAAGACTTTCCGAGGCTAACCTTACAGTTACCTTGGCTAAAAGTGAATTTGGCCATGCCATTGTGACGCATGTTGGTTATGTTGTAGGTCAAGGCAAGTTAGCTCCTGTTCAGGCAAAAGTTCAAGCAATATCTGAGTTCCCTGTTCCCACGGGTACGAGGACTGTTAGAAGATTTTTGGGAATGGTTGGATATTATCAAAAATTTTGTAAAAATTTTGCTGATATTGCTCTTGCCCTAACTAATCTTCTGAAGAAGGGAGTAAAGTTTGTTTGGACAGATTCTTGTCAAGAAGCATTTGAGAAGCTGAAAGCCATTTTATGCTACCATCCTGTGCTCAAATCACCTGACTTTGAAAAGCCATTTTCGGTAGCAGTAGATGCCAGTGATGAAGCTGCAGGAGCTGTGTTGTTGCAGAAGGGTGACCTTGATGATATTGACCATCCGGTAGCTTACTTTTCAAAGAAATTTAATGAGCGTCAAAAGAATTATTCCACCATAGAGAAAGAATTACTGTCGCTTGTTTTAGCCTTGCAACATTTCAGTGTATATGTTTGCACCGTTCAGAAACCACTGACTGTGTATACAGACCATAACCCATTGGTGTTTCTGAGCCGAGTCAAAAACAAGAACAGAAGGCTGTTAAACTGGAGTTTAATTTTGCAAGAGTTTGATCTCATGATAACTCAAGGCAAAGGCAAAGATAACATGATTGCTGATTGTCTTTCCCGATGTTAAATGGGAAACATATATCTTTGCTAATTTGATATTCTGTAATTGTGTAGCAGGATAATTATTAACATTACTAACAGTATGCGCGGTTAAAATTTTTCTTGGGAAAAATTCTTTTTAGATGGGAGGTGTTACGGACTCGGTGAAAGTTCCTTTAAGATAGAGTGTGTGTGTGTGGCGTGCTTACGTAAATAGAAGATAAAGGACATAATGATGTTGTTGAGGGGGAGGGGGAGGGGGAGGGGGAGGGGGAGGGGGAGGGGGAGGGGGAGGGGGAGGGGAGGGGGAGGGGGAGGGGGAGGGGGAGGGGGAGGGGGAGGGGGAGGGGGAGGGGGGAGGGGGAGGGGGAGGGGGAGGGGGGAGGGGGAGGGGGAGGGGGAGGGGGAGGGGGAGGGGGAGACTAGCCTGCTAGTTTCTCTATTGATGGACGAGAAACGATAACTGTGTCTGCCATTGAAATCCATTGCTGGAAGTTGGAAGTAATCCGGTGGAGTTCACTTTGTTGCTGACCTGTAGAAGGAAACAGGTATTTGTGTGGACGACCACGATTCGGATGCTTTTCGGGGTGAGGAAGTCACTACCCAGTAAATACTGACGTGTCATTTGGGTTCCATCATGGAACATTAGGATTTCGTAACTACTCTCTCTATGTTCTCTATATCTACATCTTATCTTCAGACAACTGTGGTTGTTGAAGAAGCCTTTGCTCATGTTTCACCTTATGGCTTGCGGAACTGAACTTTAATAACCATTCCTGGACTTGGAGTTTGGGACTTTGCCACACACACACACACACACGAAGAGTTTAGTTTTTGGGGTTAATGTTCAAGGTTTAACATTTTTGAATTCTAACATACTAACATTTTTACTTTTATTTTTCGTATTATCATAAGCAGTGATTAACAAAATAGTTTTTAACACTGAATCATGACTCAGTGTGTTTCTTTTGTTGCTGGTTCATAACACAGCTCATAGGCAGAAAAGTGACTAGTGCTGCTGCCTCACAGCTGCAGCAACCTGCATTTGATTCAGATCCCTAGAGCCATCAGCATGGACTTAAAATGTTCTTCCTGTAATTGCGTGGGTTTCCCTGGTGCTTTGGTTTCCTGACACTTTCCAAACATGTGGTTGGTGAATTAATTTGTTACTGTAAAAATGCCCTGGTATTTTACAGTGGCTGGTAGGACAATTAGGGTAGGGATGAGTGGTGATATGTTAATAGGCAAGGACCAGGGACTAATTGAGGAATGGGATTGCTCTGAGAGCTGGCATAGATTTATATATCTCTTTCAATGCCATAAGGAAATAAGATAACTCCTTTTTCTCCAAATTATAGAATCACAGAAACATACAACACACAAACACCACCACCTCCTCCATCCACGCCAACTGTGATGTCTATCTATGCTAATCCCATATGCTTGCATTATGCTTGTCCATACTGCTTTATGCCTTTCCTTATCCAAGTATCTGTACAAACACCTTTTAAATGTTGTAATTGTATCTGCCTCCACCACCACTTCTGGTAGCTCATTCCAAATATTCACCATCAACTGTGAAAAATTACTCAGATCTCCTTTAAATTTTTGCCCTCTCACCTTAAACCTATGTCCTCTAGTTCTAGACTCATGCCTTGGGAAAAAAAAAAGATTCTATCTATCCTATCTATGCCCCTGATAATTTTATAAACCTCAATAAGATCACCTCTCAACCTCCTACCTTCCAGTGAGAATAAACCCAACCTAGTCACTCTCTCCTTGTAACTACAGCCCTCCATCCCATGCAACAACCTGGTGAATCTCTTCTATGCTCTCTCTATTGCTACCACATCCTTCCTGTTGCATGTTGACCAGAACTGGAAAGCATCAATTTGAAAGCTTCATGGAACATGTACTTCTGCGAGGAGCTGAAGTACATCACCAACCATGACAAAGCCACTCACTTGACTGGCATCTCATCCACGACTGAAAACATTCAGTCACTGCACCATCAGTGACAACAATTTCTTCCAAACCCGTGATCTCTACTACCAAGGAAGATATGCAGTTGGGACATGGCACCTGCAGGTTTTTCTCCAAGTCACACACCTCCCTGACTTGGAAGTACATTAACGTACTAAGATCCAAATCCTATCACATCCTGCCTGAGAACGATTCATAAGCACCTTCACTAAAAGGACTGCAGCATTTCACGGTAGTGATACAAATTTATCCTCACCTCCCTTGCCCTTTGAAATATGGATAGTCCCTAACATCTCCATTTTGTAAGGAAATTCCAAATAGTTTTAATTGAATTACATCCAAGCGATTGATATTTAAAGAGAAAGCAAGGAGCAAGGGCAAAACGTGTCAAGGTAATGATTGTAGAGGTGCCACTGAGTTTATACGATAAAAATTCATGAAAGTATGTGTCATTTCCTGATAAATCAGTGGCAGGTAGACCAATGTAATAGGAGCAGGTGGGTGTAGTCAAGAATACAAAGAATAAAAACAAGTTAATTATGGGGCAGTCAAGTACTTACGGTTTGAGGCAAGTGGTGGTGAGGGTATGGGTTAACCTGTGAATCAATTGCCAAGCTACACTTCATATTTCAGATTTACCATTTTACCCGCATGTTCCTCCATCTCCTGTCTCTTCTACCAATGCAAGTAGGCACCCACCAAAAGGATTCCTGGATTACAGGAACCTTTATTTCTTTTTTAAATCTTTGTACAGGGCTGATTTTGGTATCCAAATAGCCAAGATGAGCCGATTCAGTCCAAATGACACTTGGGTTCTTTCCTGGTATGGCTGCCAGTTACTCAGTGGTGGGGCTAGAGAAGTGTTTAAAGTGCTATTCCACACAATTCACAAAAGGAATTAACATGTGAACACATACCTTCCATCTGTTGCCACATTCATTGCAAAAAACAAATGTAGTCATAGGTTCATCAGCACTTCGTGTTTGGACCTGGAGTAAAAGAGAAATGATACATCATAACGCGAGCTTTTTCATAAAAAGGGCAATATAACAACAAATTTTTTTAAGTGGCAAATCCATCTAGATCAACTTAATTTCCACCTGCCAAAAATGTGAACTGCAACCCCTGTAATATCAACTCATTTTGATGGATTTTACTTTGATCCTGGACTAATCAAAACAAAATTTACAATGAAAACTGATATGCTCTACAGGAGTCATCATGTTATTCACAGTAAATTAATTATTCTCAAGTTTGCAAAAGCATGAATGAATTTAAAGCAAAACTATACAGGACACACATGTAAAGATAGAATCAACATTTTTATTCAACTTGATATTCATTAAATGCATTAAACTGAAATTTAAAGCAAACCAACCACTGCTTTTCCAAATAAAAAGTTAATTGCAATGAAGAATCTCTAAATATTTTAGTAATTAGGCCTGGCCTACCAGGTTGAATCAAAGAAATTATGACATGGACAACTCATCATTTATTCTCCTTACAAGTAAACAGTCATACTTGCAATTCCAAACACAATTCTCAACTTCCTTCTATTCATGTCTTTTCTAGGGATGTTCGCTCAGTGCAAGAAATGGTGGTCCGGGGCAAATAGCTGGTCAAAATGAAAGCACAAAAAAGCAACCAGACAAATGTCAAAAAAAGTTGCTTAAATGGCCTCATAAACATTTACCAATAGTTATCTGTGACATCCACAGAAAAGGGCCTGAATACCTCATGCAGTATTTGGGAGGTACATGACATTTTACTAGAATAAAGAACCATAGTAAATTATAAAACTTCAATACAATTTAAGAACCTTTTCATCCTTGGAATTTCTTTATAGAAAATCAAGCACTGTGTGGAAAAAATTACCACAAAACTGTGATCACATTTTTTTTATGTGAAATGTAGAACTCCTGAAGCTAACTAAAATCCTGAAATGAAAGGGGCACAGATACTTAAGCTTCCTAAAAACAAAAGCAGAAGTCTGAAAGAAGCTGGTTCCAGCAATTCCCTGCCAAATTAATAGTCCTTCTATGCAATATATGCACCAAAACACACAATCATTTAATTGGTTCTTAAATTGTCCTTATTCTTACCTGTGTATAAGTGCAGTTATTTTTCTTGCACTTTCCGCAGACAAAGTAATCTGTCTCAGTACCACCAGTTCTGGCCATCTGATGTTCTCTGATAGCTTCATTTGTTAAAGCCTTTCGAATCTCTCTCAGTTCATCACTTGCCATTTCCTTTATTTTCATTGGAGAGAGAAAAAAAAGTATGACGGTAAAAATCTGATCCTGGTTTTCAATGATACAAATCCTTCCTTCAAAATAATGGCTCAAAATGAATTTTCACTTAAAAATAACCTTCCCAATAAAAAGGTTTCATCCTTAACTACAATGCAGTTGAAGATGCTTTTGTAAAAATGTGTCTGATAAAAATGTCTAATCTCATTTGATTTACAGCCTAGTAACATTGACCAATTCAGACCATCGAGCCACTTAGCTAATCCTTGTTCAAGGAATATCAAGCAGTAATTCACTTTGGTTCAGCACCTAGCCAAACCAGGAACTCTTAACTGCTGCTACTGTCCATACAGCACATTATGTTGTCTACTGTGATAATTGACCACTTTTTTGTTGACAGGCCAGTGCATATACAAGTATTTTAAAGCAGCTGCCAATTTACCTGATTCCAAAGGTCTGTAGGCCCAACGTGAACGACATTGCATTTTACTATTCTTTTTTGTTTAAATTGAATTCGCCCAAGGTGATAAATCAGGGTTACAATGATTGAGTTACGAAATTCGCTCAAAGTATAACCAGCTGAAGAGATGCAGAAAATCTGGCTTGGAACTTTGAGATGTGGAAACAGGGGAAGAAAAACATGGATTCTGGTCAGACACTCATGCAAGAATAATTGGTAATTGGTTTATTATTGTCACATGTGAAAAGTTTGTTTTATACAGATCATACCAAAACAGAAGTAAATCAAGGTAGTATAAAGGGAAAAGCAGTAACAGAATAGAGAATATAGTGTTCCAGTTACAGAGAAAATGCAGTGCAAATAGGCAAAGGTGCAAAGGCCAAGATGAGGCAAATTGAGATCAAGAGTTCATCTTTATCATACAAGGGGTGTGTTCAACCATCTTATAATAGTGTGATAGAAGCTGTCCTTGAGACTGGTGGAGCACATTTTCTAGCTTTTGCACCTTCTCCCTGAAGGAACGAGGGAAAAGAGTGGGGTGGGTGGGAGTGGTCTTTGATTATGTTGGCTGCTTTCCCAAGGTAGTGGGAAGTGTAGATAGAGTTAGTGGAGGGGAGGCTGGTTTTGGTGATGGACTGAGCCGTGTCCACAATTCTCTGCAATTTCTTGAGGTCTTGGGCAGAGAAGTTGCCATACCAAGCTGCAATACATCCAGATAGGATGCTTTCTATGATGCATTTATAAAAATTGGTAAGGGTCAGTGAGGACATGCCAAATTTTCTGAGCCCTCTGAGGAAGTAGAGGTGCTGTTGCGCTTTCTTGACCATAGCGTCAACATGGTTGGACCAGGATAAGCTACTAGTGATTTTTTTTTAATATATATACACACACCTGGGAATTTGAAGTGCTCAATCACCTCCACCTCAGCACCATTGATATACAGTGGCATGCAAAAGTTTGGGCACCCCTGGTCAGACTTCCTGTTACTGTGAATAGTTGAGTAGAAGAACTGATCTCCAAAGTCATAAAGTTAAAGAAGAAACATTCTTTTCAACATTTTAAGCAGGATTAGTGTATTATTTTTGTTTTGTACAATTTTAGAGTGGGAAAAAAAGGAAAGGGGCACCATGCAAAAGTTCGGACACCCCAAGAGATTTGAGCTCTCAGATACCTTTAACCAAGGTCTCAGCTCTTCAATAGCTAGTTAGGGCAATGGCTTGTTCACAGTCATTGTTAGGAAAGGCCAGGTGATGCAAATTTCAAAGCTTTATAAATACCTTGACTCCTCAAACCTTGTCCCAACAATCAGCAGCCGTGGGCTCTTCTAAGCAGCTGCCTAGCATTCTGAAAATTAAAATAAATGATGCCCACAAAGCAGGGAAGGCTGTAAGAAGATAGCAAAGAGTTTTCAGGTAGCCGTTTCTTCAGTTCGTAGTATAATTAAGAAATGGCAGTTAACAGGAACTGTGAAGGTCAAGTTGAGGTCTAGAAGACCAAGAAAACTTTCTGAGAGAACTGTTCGTAGGATTGCTAGATAGGCAAATCAAAACCTCCGTCTGACTGCAAAAGACCTTCAGGAAGATTTCACAGACTCTGGAGTGGTGGTGCACTGTTCTACTGTGCAGTGACATCTGCACAAATATGATCTTCATGGAAGAGTCATCAGAAGAAAACCTTTCCTGTGTCCTCACCACAAAATTCAGTGTCAGAAGTTTGCAAAGGAACATCTAAACAAGCCTGATGCATTTTGGAAACAAGTCCTGTGGACTGATGAAGTTGAAATAGAACTTTTTGGCCATGATGAGCAAAGGTACATTTGGAGAAAAAAGGGTGCAGAATTTCATGAAAAGAACACCTCTCCAACTGTTAAGTACGGGGGTGGATCGATTATGCTTTGGGCTTGTGTTGCAGCCAGTGGCACGGGGAACACGTCACTGGTAGAGGGAAGAATGAATTCAATTAAGTACCAATAAATTCTGGAAGCAAACATCACAACATCTGTAAAAAAAAAAGCTGAAGATGAAAAGAGGCTGGCTTCTACAACAGGATACTGATCCTAAACACACGTCAAAATCCACAATGGACTACCTCAAGAGGCACAAGCTGAAGGTTTTGCCATGGCCCTCACAATCCCCTGACCTAAACATCATCAAAAATCTGTGGATAGACCTCAAAGAGCAGTGCATGCAAGACGGCCCAAGAATCTCACAGAACTAGAAGCCTTTTGCAAGGAAGAATGGGTGAAAATCCCCCAAACAAGAATTGAAAGACTCTTAGCTGGCTACATAGAGCATTTCAGCTGTGATACCTGCCAAGGGGGGGTGTACTAAGTACTGACCATGCAGGGTGCCCAAACTTTTGCTTCAGGCCCTTTTCCTTTGTTATTTTGAAACTGTAAAAGATGAAAATAAAAAAGTAATCTTGCTTAAAATATTAAAAAGTGTCACCTTTAACTTTATGCCTTTTGGAAATCAGGTCATCTTTTACTTGCTTAACTATTCACAGTAACAGAAATTTTGACCAGGGGTGCCCAAACTTTTGCATGCCACTGTATACTGGAGTGTGTACTCCACACCCCTTCCTGAAATCAATGACCAGATCTCATGTCTTGCTAACACTGAGGGAAAGGTTGTTGTTGTCTTGACACTATGCAACCAGGCTCTCTATGTCCTCCCTGAACTCTGTCTCATCATTGTTTGAGATCCAATCCTCTATGGGGGGCATTATCTGCAAACCTATGGATGGAGTTAGAGCAGAAACTGGCCACACAGTCGTGTGTGTATAGGGAGTGAAGTAAGGGGCTGAGGACGCAGCCTTGCAGGGTACCAGTTTTGAGGATAATTGTGGTACTGTTGCTGCTTATCCTTACTGATTGCAGTCTGTTGGTCAGGAGGTCAAGGATCCAGCTGCAGTGAGGGGTGCTGAGTCCTAGGTCTAGAAGTTTGGAAATGAGTTTGTTTAGAATTATGGTATTGAAAGCAGAACTATATTCAATAAATAGGAATCTGACGTCATTGTTTTTGTTATTCAGGTATTCCAGAGATGAGTGTAGGGCCAGGGACATTACCCTCCACCATGGACCTGTTTCAGCGGTAGACAAATTGCTATGTCAGGGTTGTCTGGGATGCTGGAGTTGACATGTTGTCCTGACCAGCCTCGAAGCACTTCACGATGATGGATGTCAGAGCCACTGTGCAGTAATCATTAAGGCATATTACCTTATTTTTCTTTGGCACCAGGATGCTAGTAGTCTTCTTAAAGCAGGAAAGAACCAGAGATTGGAATAAAAAGTTAAAAACGTCTGCAAATATTCCTGCCAGCTGATCTGCACAGGATCCAAGGACATGATGGCTGGGGACTCCATCTGGGCCAGACACTTCCCATGGGTTCACTCTCAGGAAGGCTGATCTGACGTCTGCAACTGTGGATGTTGGGGTGGGTGGCGTCATTTCATTGCCCTTCTGGTCAAAGCATGCATAGAAATGCATTGAGCTCATTGGTGGGAAGCAATGTTGTCAGCAATGCTGACTGAATTCATTTTGTAGCCTGTTATGGCACGCAAGCCTTGCCACAACTGATGACTGTTCTGGGATTCTATTTTGGCCTAATAGGCAGGCAAGACAAATGCAAATATAAAAATGTGGCAGCATCATTAGATACCAGAAAGCTCTAAACAGCTTATTGCTTTCAATATTTTATCCCAGTGTGTATATTCTGCTGTAATTAATCAATCCAGAATGAGAATTATTTTCAACAGATGATTTGCACTAGTAGTAATTTATAATTTGATTAAATTTCTTGCTAGCACCAGAAGGATGCAAAGTGGAAACAAATTTCTATTAAGATTTCCATTTCCCAGACACACCAAGGGTAATCTAACCTTTCTACACCTATTTAAAATGAAAATAAATCTTAATGTTTCTCCTTCACCTTGAAGCACAGTACTCACCTTTCAAGTCACAATGATGTCAGCGTTGTAAAATACAGAATGTGTCACTTCCAACATGGATAGTGAGATCACATCCTTTGATTGCCAGTCAATTTTCAAATTAAAAATCCACCAGAATTGAAATTGGTAAGTATGTAGTGTATTTATTTTCTTCTGGTTAATTAGTTCACCACTCCATAAGACATGAGCAGAATTAGGCCATTCAGCCCATCGAGTCTGCTCTCGCCATTGACATGGCTGATTATTTTTCCCCCTCAATCCCATTCTCCTGCCTTCTCCTTGTAACCTTTGATGCCCCTTACTAATCAAGAACCCATCAACCTGATTCAAATGTACCCAATGACTTGGCCTCCCCAGCCATCTGTGGCAATGAATTCCACAGATTCACCACCCTCTGGCTAAAGAGATTCCACCCCATCTCTGTTTCTAAAGGGACATCCTGCTATTGAGGCTGATGCCCTCTGGTCCAGACTCTCTCACTACTGGAAACATTCTCTCCACGTCCACTCTATCCAAGCTTTCAATACTTGGTAGGTTTCAATGAGATCCCCCACTCTCCACCACCACCCCCCCCACCCCCCCCCCATCCTTCTAAACTCCAGCAAGTACAGGCCCAGAACCATTAAACACTCCTTGTACATTAACCCTTTCATCACCAGGATCATTCTCATGAACCTCCTCTGGACTCTCTCCAACGCCAGCACATCCTTCCTTAGATATGGGGCCCAAAACTGCTCACAATACTCCAAATGTGGTCTGATCAATGCCTTATAAAACCTTGGCATTATATTCTTGCTTTTATATTCTAATCCTCTTGAAATGAATGTTAACTTTGTATTTGCCCTTCCTTACTACTGACTCAACCTTCAAGTTAACCCTGCACTAGGACTCCCAAGTCCTTTGCACCTTCGATTTCTGAATTTGCTCCCCGTTGAGGAAATAGTCTACACTCTTATCCCTTCTACTAAAGTTCATGACCGTACACATCCCTACGCTGTATTCCATCATCCTTAACAACGGACTCTAACATCTTACCAACCACTGAAGTCAGGCTAACTGGCCTATAATTTCCTGTCTTTTGCCTCCCTCCCCTCTTTAAGAGTGGAGTGACATTTGCGATTTTCCAGTCCCGAGTCCAGTGATTCTTGAAAGATTACTAATGCCTCCACAACTTCTTCAGCTACCTCCTGTCAGAATCATGGGGTGTAGTCCATCTGGTCCAGGTGACTTGTCTATCTTCAGACCTTTCAGCTTCCCAAGCACCTTCTCCTTAGTAATAGCGACTATACTCACTTCTGTCCTGACTAATTTCTGGTATGTTGCTGGTGATGCAAAATATTTATTCAGTTCGTTCGCCATTTCTGTTCCCCATTACTACCTCTCCAGCATCATTTTCCAGCAGTCTGACGTCCACTCTTGCCTCTTTTTTACTCACTATAGATCTGAAACTTTTAGTATCTTTTTATATTATTGGCTACCTTACCTTCATATTTTATCTTTTCTCCCCTTACTGCTTTTTTAAGTTGGTCTTTAAAATCTTCCCAATCCTCTAGCTTCCCACTAATTTTTGCAATATTGCATGCCCTCATTTGCTTTTATGCTGTCTTTGACATCTCTTGTCAGTCACAGCTGCCTCATCCTCCCTTTAGAATGCTGCTGCTGCTTCTTTGGGATGAAATGATCCTGCATCTTCCGAACTACTCCCAGAAACTCTTGCCATTGCTGCTATACTGTCTTGCCTGGTAGGGTCCCCTTCCAATCAACTTTGGCTAGCTCCTCCCTCATTCGTCTGTAGTTACTTTTACTTAACTGTAATACTGATACATCTGATTTTAGTTTCTCCCTCTCAAACTGCAGGGTGAATTCAATCCTATATTTAATCATATCACCAAGGGCTCCTTTACCTTAAGCTCCCTAATCAAATCTGGGTCATTGCACAACACCAAATCCAGAATTACCTCTTCCCTAGTGGGCTCAACCACAAGCTTCTCCATAAAGCCATTTTGTAGGCATTCTACAAATTCCTTCTCTTGGCCAACCTGATTTTACCCAATCTACCCGCACATTGAAGTCCCCCATGACCACTGTAACATTGTACTTCTTACATGCCTTTTCTATCTCCTGTTGTAATTTGTACCCCACATCCTGGCTACTATTTGGAGGCTTGTATTCAACTCCCATCAGGGTCTTTTTACCCTTGCAGCTGCTAAACTCTACCCACAAGGATTCTACATCTTCCAATCCTATGTCACTTCTTGCTAAGGATTTGATTTCATTTTTTTACCAACAGAGACACCCCACCCCCTCTGCCCACCTGCCTGTCTTTTTGATACAACGTCTATCCTTGGACGTTCAGCTCCCATCCGTGGTCTTCTTTCAACCACGACTCTGTGATGCCCACAGCATCATACCTGCCAATTTCTAACTGCGCTACAAGCTCAGTTACCTTATTTTGTATACTGCATGCATTCTAATATAACACCTTCAGTCCTGTATTCACCACCCTTCTTCTCAAATTTGTCTCCATGTTGCCTGAAGTTAAATTCTTATCCTTTTCTAAACTATCTTATTCTTTATTCTGGAGACTTCAGTAATCTCTCCTGCACTGTCCTTCACTTTTATTTTAGCCAGAATTTTCCAATCTGTTGAACTCACCCCCCTAATGTTTAAAACCATTTCCACAGCCCTAGTTATGCGATTCACCAGGACCCTGGTCCCAGCATGGTTCAGGTGGAGCCCAGCCCATTGGAACAGCTCCCTCCTTTCCCAATACTGGTGCCAGTGTCCCACAAATTCAAACCCACTTCTCCCACACCAACCTTTGAGCCACACCTTTAACTCTGATCTTATTGACCCTGTACCAATTTGCATGTGGCTCAGGTAGTAATCCAGAGATAATTACCCTTTTGGTTCTGCTTTAGTCCCTAGTTGCTCAAATTCCATCAGCAGAACCTCTTTCCTTGTTCTACCTACATCATCAGTACCCACATGGACCACAACAACTGGATCTTTCCCCTCCCATTTCAAATTCCTCTGCAGGTCAGATGAAATGTCCCAAACCTGGGTACCAGGCAAGCAACACAGCCTTCAGGACTCTCAATCCTTGCGACAGAGAATTCACTTACGGTTTTGAGATAGTAACCTAGCTCTATAAATTTACAGCATTATTATGAATAAGAAAATGAACTGGCAATACCAAAATATCTTCTTGCTGGCTTTGCTGCTCAGATATTAAAAGGGGGAATTACCGATTGTCAAGCACAAAATAATTGGCACGTTTGTAGCATGCACCAGATTAAAGGGTTCCAAAATTGGGTTCTTGGTTCCAACAAATAATCCTGCTGAGTGGTGGACAACAATTCAAAATCTGATTCAGTTCACTAGCTTTGGAATGAAAAAAAACTTTGCACTGCGGTCACCAAACAGGTATTAGGTTCACTTATGTAAGCTAATGAAAGAACATAATGCTGATTTCAGGCCAGGGGCACACATCCCCAGAACGAAAATGGCATCAAACAGAAAATAAACATGCAAGGTTGACTATTATAGTCCTAGCCCACCACCATTCCCCACTCAGCACCTGATAAAAGCAAATAGCACGAAAATATACATAGTAGAAAGTGGACAAAGCAAGAACATAAGTATATATGGCTCAGTGAAAAAATGAATGATGAATGTATGTACTTTTTGGCTGGAGGGCACAGGGGGAGTCAAATTCTAACAGCAAATTCAATAGGCAAGTCAAGGTCATTACTGTACAATATTGAAATGGATCTATTGTATATAGTTCTTGGCTTTGCATTTATAAGTAATCTTTGACAACTCTCATGTATTCCAAAGTGCTTTATAAAAGATGATTCTGTCACACAAATACCACACAATAAAGTTTCACCAACAGCAATGAATAAGATGCCCACATGAAAGGGTTGAGCAATGCACATTTAGGACACTGGAAGAACAATCACTTCAGGAAATCCAATGGGACGACTTAAATCAACCAGAAGCTAAGATTGTATGTCACATCCGACAGAACAGTGGTCCCTCAAAACTGTATTTAAATGTCACACTATATTTTGCACTGTGTCTTGGGGTGGAGTACACAACTTTCAGGTTTTCTAGTGACACAGGGATGACCAAGTGAAAAAAATAGCTAAAATAAAAAACAAATGGAATTCTATTTTGTTCATTTTGAGTGCAATCTAGAGCTAGCAGGAACTAGCTAAATCATTTTCAACAATTCTCATATGGGTATTTAAGTTCCCTTGCATTTTAGCATGTGACATTATGTCGACTACCTGTAAAGTAGAACAAAAATTTGTAGAGCCCACAATAATTTCCTGCCCACTGATTCTTTGTTGCCAGTGATCTTAGTTTTCAAAAATACTGGTAACTATTTCAAAAATCTACAAGTTATTAGATATTGTAACATATTCTGTGTATGCTCCATGGATGTATTTGAAGACGTGGTAAAAGTCAAGAACCACCTGGTCTGCATTGATTCAAAAAAAAACTGCAGTAAAATTATATATGCTATAAAACTACAATGCTTATAGGTGACCCCCACATTACAGAGGAGTTGCATTTCCAGAAGACCGTATCATGATTTTCCGTAACATGAAGTCACCTGTGCATGTGCCAAGAAACACACATTGAAAAATAATTCACTTTTTTCCCCCCACAAACTTCATGAGAGCGAACTTTTCGGTTGTGATTTGTGAATCCTGCGAGGGTGAATTTGTTATCCAAACGGTTGTAACATAGGGGTCACCTGTATTTTTATAAAATTTAGAGTTTTTCTTCCCCCCCCCCCCCCCCCCCCCCCCCCCCCCCCACATTTGTTTACTCTGATGACTTGAATCATTTATACTGTGAAAATGAAAACATACAACAAACACAATGTTCATTCCAATTTGCAAATAACTCATCATTCATTAAATCTAGTCTCTTAACAGCACCAAAAGCTGATAAATAACTATCAGGAAACCACCGATAGCATACGATTTTTAGTGCGCCAGCAACACCTAGTGGGCAGACAATTAAAGTTTCATCACAACTTATCTCGTTACTATAACATAACAGCACGAGTTATATAAAATAAAACAGTATAATCAATAATTATACATGATATTATATCAGCCGACAAAGAAAAATCTATTGAAAAATATTCTTAATTTGAACCCGTGTTCGTCAATTCAGCATTTTCTATGACAAGAAGAATAATGCTGGAAGTAATGACATTGATGTGAGGAAATATTATCTACTTGGGATTTAAAACATGATTCAAACATTTGCAGTAACAATATAGGCTTACCTCAGCAGTCATTCTTGCAATCTGCTCTGCTGAAATATTTCCGCAGAGAACATTCTTTCTTAAATTAGGGTTCTTTGTGTCTTTTAGATTAGCTATCCTGCTTCTCACTCGGTTTTTGTATTTCATGTCTGTATTGCCCATTTCTGGAATACAAGTATCAACTAAATTAAGGAACCATAATAAAAACTGGCAACCATTTGTTAAAAAGGTCTACTGCAAGTTGCAACATCTTAAAGAACATTGGCACAGAGAGAAGATTTAAGCATAGAAACTGGCAAATGTCCATTAATTCTATTTTATTTTTGCTTTTAAAGACAAAATACTTGCAACTAATCTTTCTACTCTTACTAACTTCAGCTGCAATACAGTAATAAGACCTGGAATTCAACATTTCAAGTGCTTAACCACAAACCCCTCCAAAACAAAAAATGATGGATACTTGTTGACTATAACTTTGAATTCAATATCTTCCTGAAATGAAATTCTTTGAGCTTCCTCGTCCAACCCCAACTGATACAAGTAGATATTAAATGCTGGAGCTTTTATACAGTGATTGGATAATATTGTTGTTCTGCCAATTTTGCTCTGCAATCAAAGTCTGTAATGCCTACATTGAAGGAAAATAGGCAAACAACTATTGGAAACCAGAGTGCATGCATCTTTATTGGGTCAAAATTGATTATCAATTGGTTGTTGTAAAATAAACCAATTTCCCTGCAACATCCGTTAAAAAAATCAATGTTTATCTTGATGTGCACAAGAATATTGACATTAAACGTTGAACACCCAACAGCAATGCACAGCGAAGTTCTCTTTGCTGCAGTGCAAAAATATAACAGTTTTCACTGAGGTGTTCACTTCATCAGTTCACATATTACATTAAATAATTTTGTCTAATTGAAATTAGTATAGGCAATAAATCAGTTTCAATTAATGCCAAGTTATGGGTAGTTCTGAACTGTGGCTCCATGGCCACTATAGAAATGGAAGTGCAGATTGTTGCTGTTGTGGCCGTAGACAACACGCTACTGAAGAAACACATGACGACAGAGGGTGCTGAACTCAAGACTCATAACTCCAAGAACAGAAAAGCGCACAAAACTCTCTACCCATGGGCAACTGCGACCCGCTGGCGGATGTGACGTCTGACTGTTCCCGGAAGGTCCACCCCAAATGGGTAGTTTAAGACGCGCTACCGCGCATCCGCCCACAGCTCCTGATGGCGGTTCGAGTCCCACATGTGCGGGCCGCCACACTACACCCTACTTACCCCCCCCCCCCCCCCCACAGGAACGTCCATTGGGGGAGTGGAGCCTCCAGTCTGTGTGGCTTGCTTGGGTGGCGGGCCACGCCGGCACAGTGCGGGTACCCTCACTGGTTGCTCAATGTCCAAGTGCGCCGGTTTGAGGTGGTCCACTGTAAAAGTCTCTTCCCTGCCACCCACCTCCACAACACATGTAGATCTGTTGTGCCGGATCACCTTGAAGGGTCCTTCGTACGACCGCTGTAGAGGTGACTTGTGCATGCCCTGCGAATAAAAACATACTCACAGTCTCGGAGGTCTTTAGGGGTGAAGGATGGCGTGGGACCATGCCTGGAGGTCAGGACCGGTGCCAGGGTCCCTACCTTGTCCCGCAGCCTCATTAAACACCTCTGCTGGAGTTCCTGCCAAACCTCAGGCCTCTGGTACGAACTCGCCCGGGACCGTCTGGGAGCGCCATAGACCAATTCTGCCGAGATGGTGCCCCAGGTCCTCCTTGGGGACTGTGCGGCATGCCCAGTAAGACCCAGGGAAGCTCACCTGTCCAGTAGGGGCCCCTGAGGCGCGCCATCAAGGCCAACTTGAGATGCCGGTGGAATCGCTCGACCAAACCGTTGGACTGGGGATGGTATGCTGTGGTGTGATGTAGCTGGGTGCCCAGGAGCTGCGCCAGTGCTGTCCACAAACCAGACATGAACTGCGCTCCTCTGTCGGAGGTGATGTCCACTGGGAGGCTGAACCTGGCGATCCAGTTTGCAATGAGCGTCCCTAGCGCAGGACTCAGTGGACGTGTCTGCGAGCAGTATGGCTTCTAGCCATCTGGTGAACCTGCCTACCATGGTAAAGGTATACCTGGTGCCCAGGATACTGGCAGGGGGCCGACAACATCCACGTGGATGTGTTTGAACCTCCTGTGCGTTGGCTGGACCTCCTGGAGGAGAGCCTTCGCGTGCCGCTGGACTTTGGCGGTCTAGCAATGTACTCAGGTCCTGGCCCAGTGTCCGACCTGTTTGCGCAAACCGTGCCAGACGAATCTGTCCGCTATGAGCTTGATGGATGCCCGGGTGGGCCAGGTCGTGCAGCGTGTCAAAACACCCGGCGCCTCCATGCTGCTGGTACCACGGGTCGGGGTCTGCTGGTAGATACGTTGCACAGGAGTCAAATCGCTGCCGGGCCGATGGGGATGTCCTCCAACTGGAGTCTCAAAACGGTGGTACGGTAAGCCGGGATCTCAGTGTCTGACTGTTGCGCTTCCGCCAGTGCTGCGTAGTCTATTCCTGAGGACAATATGCCCACTGAGTGGAGGCAGGGGCGAGACAGTGTGTCGGTGACGACGTTGTTCTTCCCTGCAATGTGGCAGACATCCGTGGTGAACTCTGAAATAAAGGACAGGTACCTCTGCTGCCGAGCAGACCATGGGTCCAATACCTTGGCCAGTGTGAAAGTGAGGGGCTTGTGGTCCGTATACACGGTGAACTCCCTTCCCTCAAGGAAATACCGGAAATGCCAGACAGCCAGGTAGAGCGCTAGCAACTCTCTGTCGAGAGCACTGTACTGCATCTCTGGTGGCCGTAGGTGCCAGCTGAAGAAAGCGGGTGGTTGCCACACGCCCTCGACGAGCTGCTCCAGGACTCCGCCGATCACCGTGTTGGAAGTGTCCACTGTGAATGCCGTGGGTACATCGACTCTCAGGTGCACTAGGAGGGTCGCCTTTGCCAGTGCCTCCTTGGCCTGCTCGAAGGCCTCCGTGGACTCTGCGTCTCATGCCACCTCTTTGGCCTTGCCGGCCATCAGGCTGAACAAGGGTCTCATGATGCATGCCGCCGCCGGCACGAACCGATGATACAAGTTGACCATCTCTATGAACTCCTGCAGGCCCTTGACCATGCTGGGCTTGGGGAAAATGGCGGATGGCCTGGACCTTACCCGGTAGGGGAACTGTGCCATGTTGGTTGACTCCGTAGCCCAAGAAGTCGATCTCCATCAGCCTGAAACTGGCACTTCACCAGGTTGATTGCCAGTCCGTGGTCACTCAGGCATTGGCAGAGCTGACGCAAATGTGCCACGTGTTCTTGGTGTGAACTGATGGCCACCAGGATATTGTCCAAGTAAATGAAAACGAAATCCAGGCTGCATCCCACCAAGTCTATGAGCCTTTGGAAAGTTTGGGCAGCATTCTTGAGACCGAAAGGCATCCTCAGGAGTTCGAACAAGCCGAACGGGGTGATGAGGGCTGTCTTGGGCATGTCGTCGGGGTGCATTGGGATCTGATGGTATCCCCCGACCAGATCGATTTTCGAGAAGATGGTCGCTCCGTGCAGGTTCACCATGAAGTCCTGGACGTGGGGCACAGGGTATCGGTCAGCAGTTGTGGCGTCGTTGAGCCTTCTGTAAGTCTCTGCAGGGCCTCCAACCTCCTGCAGACTTGGGCACCATGTGCAGCGGGGATGCCCACGGGCTGTCCAAGCGGCGTATGATTCCCATCTCTTCCATCTTATGGAACTCCTCCTTGGCAAGGTGGAGCTTGTCAGGTGGGAGCCTGCGAGCTCGGGCGTGCAGTGGTAGTCCCTGCGTGGAGATGTGGTGCTGCACGTCGTGCTTGGGGTCTGCCGTGGAGAACTGTGGGGTGACCATGGAGGGGCATTCCTCCAACACCCTGGCGAATTCGTTACCAGAGAGTGTCACGGAATCCAGGTGGAGGGCCGGTAGCTGGGCTTCTCTGAGCTGTTAAGTCTGGAACGTCTCGGTATGGACCAAACGCCAGCCTTTTAGGTCAACCAGGAGGCAGGTGGCTCGTAGGAAACCTGCCCCTAATAGTGGCTGTGACACAGCTGTCAACGTGAAAGTCCAAGTGAAACGGCCTGGACCCAAAATGCAGTGGGATAGTTCGGAGCCGTGCATCTGAATACTGTCGCCATTTGCAGCGGCAAGCTCGGGACCTGGGACTGCATTACAAGTGTCCATGTTCCGGGGGGGGGGGGGGGGGGGGGGGGGGGTGGATGGATGGATGCTAACTTCAGCTCCGGTGTCTACCAGAAAGTGCCGCCCGGAGTGTCGGTCCCAGAGGTACAGGAGGCTGTCTCAGGGGCAAGCCGTCGTAGCCGTTAGCAACGGCTTGGCCCTGGCGTTTCCCCAGAAAGGCAGATGGTGGATAGCAGTGGCGTGCACTTGAACCCCATCTTTGGTGATAGAAACACCATTGTTCAGAACTTTTGTCCTTTTCACCCATGGGTCTCGACAGCTTCAGTTGCAGGGCTCGAGCTTTGGGCCGCGTGGTTGTGGCTAGGCCGATGGAGGCTGCTCCACGTTCGTTTACTCTGCCAAAGGATGTCTGCTTTAGCCGCGGACCCTACGTGGGTCACTGAAATCCTCACTCGCGAGGAGGAGGCAAATGTCCTCTGGCATTTGCTCAAGGAACAACTGCTCAAATAAAAGGCACAGCTTATGGCTGTCCACAAGCGCCAGCATATCGTTCATGAGCTCGGATAGCGTGCAGTCACCCAGACTGTCCACGTGTAGGAGCCGTGCGGCTCATTCATGGCGGGAGAGTCCGAAGGTACAGATCAGGAGCGCCTTAATCTTAGTGTACCTGTCCTCCGTTGGTGGCTGTTGTAGGAAGTCGATGATCCAGCCTGCCGTGTCCTGGTTGAGCACGCTGACCACATAGTAGTACCGCGTGGCGTCGGCTGTGATGTCTCCGATATTGAACTGGGCCTCAGCCTGCTCGAACCAAATGTGGGGCTGGGTGGCCCAGAAAGTCAGGAGCTTCAGGGAGACCGCGCTGTGCGAGTTGCTCGAACTCCTGTCTGGTCACTGGTTCCAGATGCCGTCTGGAACGTCGGGGTCACCAATGTGGCCATATGCAATGCACTACTGAAGAAACACACGGCGACAGAGGGTGCTAAACTCAAGACTTTACTCCAAGAACAGAAAAGCGCACAAAATTCTCTACCCATGGGCAACTGCGACCCGTGGAGCAGACGTGTCGTCCGACTGTTCCCGGAAGGTCCACCCCAAACGTGTAGTTTTAAAAACATGCTACTTGCGTCCACCCGTGGCTCCCGATGGCGGTTCAAGTCCCGCGTGTGCGGGCCGCCACACTATGCCATTTGAGCACCTAGCCAACACTTGTACTTTTTGGAGGGAAGCTTAGGTATATTGGTGCATCACTTATTAAAAAGGATATTTTCTTCGATCTGTGCTGCCATATGATCACAGTCAGTTCCTATTGCTACATAATCATCTGCAATCAAAATAGAAATTCAGAAGCTAGATACACCAAATATGCCTACTTCAGTAGTAAATACACAGAATCAAACAAGTGCAAAAGTGTCCTTGCATCTAGATTATAGACTTGTTTTTCGTAGAGGCAATTTTTTTTAAAAAATACATTTATTATAGTTTTACATGCAGCAACCCTAGTCAACATCACATCTAACTATTCAAATTAAACTGTTTCAATGCTTTAATATTTTACTAACTAATGTTTCTAAAGTTTAGCCTTGACCCATTCTCTCAAATTTATCCAATACTGAATGGAGCATATACAGTTTAAATTTATCAATCAAAGATTTTCATAAAATTAATTTCATAATAAACATAACACTGATTGTCCTGCTTTTTACAACTTATCAAATGTATGAACATTTATTCAAAATAGCTCTAATCATGTCCTTTCCAAAATTTTCTAGTTTCTTAGCCAAATTTGAAAAATCCAACACCTACATAGAATGATTTATCTTTGGGAGAAAACATTTGCTATCTCCAAGGTCATTGGTTGCTAGCCCTCAGACCATGCCACTTCTTCTAGGAATAATCTTCTGCTGGGTGGCCAGCAGTTCCCAGCACAATCCTTGCATAAGTAATCAATTAAGCTCCAAGAACAGCTTGGCAACTGATGAGGCACTGCCCCAAGACTCATCCGTTGTAAATTCTGACATCTTACACAGAGCTTCTGACAGGTCCTCTCTCTTCAACCATGGTTTCTCCTATTCTACAGGAGATGGGGTTCTCAATCATTTGTCCTATTTCCACAACTTCACCCCTCACCCACCTTCTCCTCCTCTCCCCACCTTCCCCAATATGGATAGGGCTGCCTGATTACCCCTTGTCCTTGCCTTCCACCCCACCAGCCTCCATATTCAGTGCATTATTCTCTAATTTCAGACACTTCCATGGTAACGCTATGACCAGATATACCGTCCACTCCCTTTCCAGCATTCCAAAGGTAGTATCTCCTCCAGTGCACTCTGGTTAACGCTTCCATATCCACTTCTCTTCAGAGCTGCTTTTTTACCCTCCCTGCTTCCTACTGGCCAGGGCCTAAACACACTTTCCAAGTGACGCAGAAATATGCGCTACTTACAATTTAGCACTCACAATGTGGCCTCCATTGCTTTGGAGAATCCCCAACAAGGAGAACCTCCCATCAGTCTGCTAGGATGATCTCAAGTTTACAGTCGTCCATCACTTTAACTCTCCCACCCGAGTCTTCAGCCTCCTACACTGTTCCAACGAAACCCAGAGTAAGTTTCACTACTTTCAGATTGTAATTCCAGCCTTGCACCTCATTTCCACCAATCATAAATGTTCCCATTTCTACTGATTTTAAGATTTCATTCATCTCCGTGTTTAAACTACTTCAAAAAAATGCCTTTTGTTATTCACCACCCTCTTTCAGATGGCTCTGCCTTTGTTATTCAATTTCTCTTGCCTTCTATTCTACCATGCCTTTCCTCTCTCTGCAACTTTCCAATTTTCCTTAGTTCTAGTGAAAAAATAATCAACCCAAGAAGTTAATCCTATCCCCCCCCCCCAAATATGCTGACCAGCATTTTCTGCTTTATCATCAACATTTAATAGTCTTACACTATATAACTATTGTTTTGCAAACTTTGTGGACAAACTTACTTTCCACCTATCTTTGTATCATCAGCAAACCTGGATATATTATATTCAGACCCTTTATCCAAGTCATTGATATAGAACATAGACAAAACCCCTGCACTAATCCCAGAGCCTCATCACTAGTTAACAGATTTGCAGCCCTAGTTTTACACTGGATAAAAGACTGGCTAACAAAATCTTTTATCTATGTTAACATATTACCCTCACACTATGAACCTTATTGAATGGCCACTGGAATATTAAAGTACAGCAAAACTCCAATAAGCTGCTATCCAACTATTCAGAAATCCCAATAGTTCAGCATATCGTCCACCAGGTGTTGTTTGCCATGTTCCCTTTCAACTCACTAGGGCCCCGGTTCCTGAGCTCCCTTTAAACTTTCTCGCTTCACTAGAAAATTTATAATAGTGTAACATCTAAATCTGAATTAAAATATTAATATATTAAACACAACAGTCCAGAAAATTTGCTAGCCTGAAAACACCATAGTCCCAAATATGCCATACAAGTTTTACTGTGCATTACATTCAGTGGTTCCCTTTATCAATCCTGATAGCTGTACCTTTGAAGAGCTTGGTCATTACAAGTATTTATCGTAAATTTTACTCACTGTCTGTTTGGAGAGCAGCCGACAACAACTCCCTACACTTGTTACGGACAGTATCACTGGTAACAGGAATTGGTGGAAATGTCGTCATCTTTGGAGTCGTGGGTGTCCTTGGTTCTGGTCTCTTGCTGGAGCTACAAAAGACAGATGTTATTCATTCAATAAACAACATTCTTCTAAGGATACACAAAAAATATTAGCAATTTATAGAATAGAATCTTGTTCCCATTCAATTCAACAGTCTGACACAAATAAAAATCAAAGGTTCCATCCATTGGGATGTTATACCACAAATATATAAAATCAATTAAGTGCTGAATAAAAGTTTTAGATCTGCTGATGAACATCCTTCAAAATTATTTAAAATCTAAATTACAGGAATTTGTTATTTTCTTATGGTAAATGATTACATACTACAGGCCAGCCCCAGGTAACAAATAAATTCTGTTCTTACAGACGTGCAGGAGTCTATTTTGTCCATAAGTTGGAAGATACACACGATATGATAACCAAACCTGCACAGTAATGAACGACGCAAGACTGATAAAGTGGAGAAAGGAAACTAGTTCTACCATTCATAGGAATGAACGTATGTACCCATGTTGGACTTTTGAATTCAATGGTATTATGGGAGCTCCTGCATGTAGGGGGTACCCATAAGTTGGGCATTTGTAAACCCAGGGATAGCCTGTAAAATCAGTAATTTTTTTTCTTCAATTTAAATCTTTCAAATTTCTTCAAATTTTAAACCACTCTATGCAACAAATTGAAAATCACCATCCTCAAAAACAATGATTTCTTTCCCCCTCCACACATCCTCCCCTAAGTTAAAGGGACTGGTCTATGCAAACAAAACAGATACCTCTCCACTTTTCAGTGAGTCAACAAGTGCTTCCCGGAGTAAAGGAAAAAAGTTACTGCCATGTTTACTTTGGCAAAGCATTGAAATACCAGACCCTTGGAGACCAATTCAAGGAAATAAACTAACAATATATAGGAGCAAAATTTGTTAATTTTGCAGCTAAAGTTAGTACTTACTCTGCTACAGATCATCATCCATTAAACTTCTAATAGTTAACTATGGAGCAGCATCATTAGACATCTGGTCAGTTAGTTATGTTCCAGACAAGAGAAATTAACCATACTAAGACTATAGAAAAATAAATAAATAGCTGTTTAATGGAATTATGTGTATTAAAGGATTTAAAGCAAAATGTCTGGAATGACCTTTGCTCTGTGGAATCTGAACCATTTTTTGAGGAAGTTGAACATTCTTTTTTCTTATCCTCAGCATCTTTGTCTCCTGTTGGGCCATCTGCAAAGCAATGATTTAGGAAAACATTAATTACTGAACTCTAAATCTGTTATACTATCCATTTGATATTTCTAAGAATACTGAACTTGGGATGATCACAATCATATATCAACAAGTCAAAAGTCAAATGCTTCCTTCACTGTATCTCTGCCTCTGAACCAAATGTAGATCTATATAGCAGATTAAAAACAATTAAAAGACATGATACAGTTCTACCTACTGATGTCCAGAGATAATTTTATTTGTAAACATTTGTTAAAAATCCTGGGGGTGGGGGGCAGCATTTACCAAATATACAATCCATGTGTCTAAAAAAAAATGCAGCCAGCCATATCTCTATTCCCAGCACGTGTCCAGATTAACAACCAGGCAAATAAAAGTTTGACTTCCAAAGTTACTTAAGTCGTACTCAAATCAAACCTATAATCTTGCATTAAAAACAAACCAGCTTTGACACAAGAGAAATCAAAATTGAGTGATTAAATTGAAGCACTGCAGATATTTGAAAAACATTTAATTTTAATGTATACCAACTGGTCCCATGTTTACAACAAAAAAATCCTCTTAATTCAAGTTACCTAGTTTTTTTATTACTTACCTAATGTACAACCTGCTGCAGATTAATTCAGTTATTAACAAGCAACATGGCATAACCAAAAATTTAAAAATATGGATATAGAAATAATATTTAGAAATCTTAAGTGATTTTGCATGAATTTAAGACATTGCCGGGGAAATAAAGTTATTCATCCATAGCAATATCCATTTTAGTTGCTGGAAATCAACCACTTTAATATTAATAGAGATTTTCTTTGGAAAGTCATTATCCATACAACCATCAACTTTAAGCTACTGTTACAGAATTATAGAAGTTTACTGGAAGAGGCAGCCATTCCACCCATCATGTTCATCCTGGCCAAGAAAAATATCTGAGTCTCCATGTTAAAGAAAATAATCCTAGTCCAGCCAATCATTCCTCATAACTAAAATTCTTCAGCCTTAGCAACATCCTCAAACTTCTCCCACTTCCTAGTTCTATCATATTGTTCTTGGAAACTGATGACCAGAATTGTACCACATTACTCTTTTGCTAAGACATAACTAGTGTTTTACAGTTCTAGTATAACCTCCTCCCTCCCCCCTCCTTAGAATACCATGCCTCAAAGAAAACTATTGCACTGGTTATTGTAACCACATCTACTTTTCCTGCTTCCTCCAGGGATGCATGGACAAGCACTCCAGATCCCTGTGCCTCTGCACTTCTCTGACCCATCATTTGCCCTGTCTGGAATCCTTAAATGCATTAAGACAGTTTCACATGAGCTAGTCCTGGTAAATCAATTTAGCTAAACTAAAAGTATTTATTCTTGCTTTCGTTCAGCCACTCCAAGTTAGCTTCCTCAAACCTATTTTGGGTGAAAGGCCTTATTCAATAAAGCTCAAAGCCATCAAGGTCTGAATTCTGCTCTGGCACACATTTTCATTCTTCGTGTTTTTACAGTTCAAGCTTTTCCCTCCCCACCGCTCCTCCCCATTTTTACTTTGCTGTCTACAATTATTTAATACAATGTTTCGCTTTATCTTTCCCATTCAGCTTGACTACCAACAGTTGTAGACAACCTCAAAAAAATCAAATCCAGTTCAGATAATCAAAGACCAAAAAGGTATAAAGTGTTAAAACATGCAAAATTATTACAGTATCTTGTACTAATAAGAGGCCAAACACAATTTCTTCTATTTCATGCCATAAAAAAGGATTATCCAAATGTAAAAATTACACATCAGAAGCTTCAAATTTGTTAGTAAATCTCTAGTACTACATTCTGCACTATTGACGTAACTATACAGTGCTTGGGGAAAAAAAAAGGAACAGAATTTCCTAATAGCCTATGATTTAATAGTTAGACTACTATGGAATACACTAATACATCCACATAATTAGGTATACTTGATGCATACCAGATCTTCCACCACCAAAATTTCCTGGGGTTTACTTGCACCACTGTTACTGACCCTCACAAAAAGAGTGAGAATTTATTCAAAGCCCATTTACCCTTCCCTGCAACATTCAACTCCCAATGATGATCAGCATTTTCTGCATTGAAACAATTTTCACACCATTCCCATTGTCCAAAAACAAGTGCTTAAGTGATTGGATAGCAATATTATTAAAGGGTGCTTTTAACATTATAATGACAATTTTCTACTGAAAATTCCGATTTTTTTTGGAACAATGCTCTTAATAAGAGAAACCAAAATTGTTTCAGATTTTGAAATCAGTGATCTTATGTCTAGGATTCCTGTAGCTGGTGAAGGTAAATCATCCAACTAATCAATTTTTTCCAACTCTGTTTCATCTTCACACATCTTCGGATTTGTCTGTTCAATTACACTAGCCTGATAGTTCAAATTGATGACTAATAAATTCTGAATGTCAATATGCTTTGTCAATTTAAGATCAAACTATTGTTTGCTGTAACATTTATGGAAAGTAGTTTGTATTAAAAGGTCAAAGTCAGGACACATATAGAAATGATAATACAAGGCTCACTGAAATGTATAAAGCAAAGAGGTCATTTGTTCTCTTAAAAACGAGCAAGATTTAGACAATCTGAACTGCATGCAACTCAAGAAAACAAACTGTAGCAGCTTAGAAGTAAGTGCAAGTTCTAGGAAAAGACCAAGAAAACCCTATAAATGTGGTGACCCCAGTTCAAGAATATTAAAAACAATATGGGGAAATTTGCTTTGTTACACTAAAAAAAAATCAAAGAACTGCAAATGCAAAACAAAAACAAAAAGATGTTGGAGGTATTCAGGTGTGGGAAAGAGAAACTGAGTTAACGTTTCATCTTGAAGATGCCCTCGTCAGAACATTATAACAAAGAATCTTCCATCTGAAATGTTAATTCTGTTTTTTCTACAAATGCTGCCTGCATCCATGATTGTTTCCAGCATCTTTGTTCCCCCCCCATATTAAATTGTAAACAAAACAAAATATAAACTGATTCAACATCAATTTTCCACAGCTAGAAAGACTTGGGTATTCTCAGCAAATTGTTACTGCAAAGATTTAAATCTGTGGAAATCATGGCACGGTAGCATAGCGGTTAGCATGACACTATTACAGCACCAGCGATCGGGGTTCAATTACCGCTGTCCTGTAAGGAGTTTGTATGTTCTCCCCATGTTTGTGTGGATTTCCTCCAGGTGCTCCGGTTTCCTCCCACATTTCAAAGACGTACAGGTAGGTTAAACATGGGTTTTAAATGGCGGTGCAGACTCATTGAGCCAGAAGGGCCTATCACTGTGTTATAAATAAAGTTTATTTCACTAAAATCAAGTTCCT
Source organism: Pristis pectinata (assembly GCF_009764475.1). Classification (NCBI taxonomy): domain Eukaryota; kingdom Metazoa; phylum Chordata; class Chondrichthyes; order Rhinopristiformes; family Pristidae; genus Pristis; species Pristis pectinata. Next base: position 26,900,484 of record NC_067420.1, read on the forward strand.
ATTTAACCAATCCATATGGTGAAATTTGTAATACTTTATTACTATACAAAATAGATTTGATTATGGTATAAATCTTGTTTATTTTTCTTCTTTCTGAAGTAAAAGGTAACCAATTATTTTCAAAATATTTCACTTATCATAGATTAATTATCTTTTTAAGTTATGGAGAGTTGAAAAGTAGTGTATTCTAATTAGAAATGGTGGAAAGAATGGCTAGGCTGGCACGCAGGTCAAAAAATTTATATATCATGTGGCCATCTCACCACTGCAGAAAAAATGTATTCAAAAATACTGTGTTTCATAATAAAACTTAGATTTACTACTAAATGGTAAGAAATGTCTATAACAGAGTACAGTTATTAGTGAGACAAAATAAAATTCAATTCAGTAATATTCAGGAGAGAGAGTAAAAAGATATGTCTGACTGTAGGCAGGCAATACAAATCAAATGAAAGAACAAAACTAAGTTGATACAATTCTCCATCACTGGGACCTAATATACAGTCCAGCTCATTAAGTGAAAAACCTTTGTATCAAAGCACCCAGGTATTCAGAAACTGTCAATCTCTGTATTCTCACACAAGATGCAAACACCTGCAAATGCTGACAGAAGGCTAGAAAATCAGGTTGGTTAGTTAGAATAATGAAAATATGCATGATAGATATAAATAGCATAATGATAGAGTGGATCTTTATGGCTACCCATAACTGCTACTTGTGGTCAAAACTACACTGGAATTTACTTGGTCCAGATGCAAAAGGCCTACCTCGCTTGCCCAAAACTTCCCAGGCTCTACTGTCAAGACACAAACAAAGACAAAGCTTCCAAAAATACAGTGTGGAAGTCCCAGACACCCCAAACACCAACCCCCTCCCTCCTCACCCCTGAAGCTTTGGCAACTGGCATAACCCTGCATTCAACTTTGCTGCCTGAAAAAGCCATATAGGTTTAGTAATATTAACAATGCTGACTTTATTGAAAATAATTATAAAATCACTCCCCCAACCCTGCTGCAGCTTCTAAACCCCTTCAAAGTCATTGGGATTGGGGATTCAACACCGGTTCGAATTTGGCACAGAATCCGAGAATAACAATATTCTGCTCTGCTGTGCAATTTCCACCTTTCCTTGCATACACGCAGAAATCCCAGATTAGTGCTATTAGATGACTAAATCCCATTGTTCTGTTTGGAACAATCAACATTTATCAGCAAAACCCAGTTTATGTGCTCTTTAGAACTGGAATAAAGTACAAAAGAAGAGAATTTAAATAAAAAACAAAACAAAATATGGGGCCACAAAAAACATAACCTTATGGGTGTTATTCCTTCCCTGTCCTTCAATATAACTTGAATTTACAGATATTTATCCATCATTTCTTAACCACTTTTTCCCTCCACAACTTTTATTTTGTTAAGTGCTAGCAGCATTGCTTCTCTACATTTGCAGAAAGGGACACCAAATAAGGAACTGTATTTGCACCAAGAGAGGTTCCCTCTCTCTGCCCTAAACTACATTCAGAAACAATTCCATAATTTATTGATTTCATTGCAAAGAAGTGGACAGTTTTCTCTACCATTAACTAAATCTATAATGACCACTAACACTTCTTCTGTAAAAAGAAAGGTTTCCACATTGTTTACATTCCAAGTTAACATAGTAATCTGTTCAGAGATACAATCCAATTTAAACAAAGTGCTTTGAATAATAGACTCCATTACCAGGCTGGGCATCCTCATGCTATCTAGTTTATTTTGTAATTTACAGACATCCTAGATTCTCCAGCTCAATGTACCTCTTATGTTGCTGGAAGTGAGCTGATCAACAAAGCAATATAAACATGTTATATGAACTAAACGAATGAGACAATCCTACCTCCATAATCAATCTGATGGAAGGAAGGACTGCAAAATAAATAGTGGAAGCACTGAAAGCATAAATCAGATTAACTACAACTAAAATGATGCGCTAGAAATTGTAAAAAAAAAAATTGCATTATATCTGAAGTCATAGAGTTACACAGCATGGAAACAGGCTCTTCGGCCAACTCATCCATGCCGACCAAGGTGCCTACTTGAGCTGGTCTCATTTGACCCATATCCCTCCAAACCTTTTTTTAATCCATGTACCTGTCTAAGTGTTTTTAAACATTGCAATTGTACCCACTTCTACCAGTTCGTTCCACTTACCCACCACATTCTGTGTGAAAAAAGTTACACCTCAGGTCCCCTTTAAATCTTTCCTCTCTCACCTTAAACTTATGCTCTCTAGTTTTAGACTGCCCTACCCCGGAATAAGACTGTGACCATTCACCTTATTTATACTCCTCATGATTTTTACATACCTCGAAGGTAATCCCTCAGCTGCCTACGCTCCAGGGAAAACAGCCCCAGCTTATGTAGTCTCTCCTTATAACTCAAGCCATCAGTCCTGCTACATCCTTGTAAATCTTTTCTACACCTTATCCAGTTTAATGACATCCTTCCTATAATAATGAGATTCCATATAAATAACTTAATTTTCAGTCTAGATGGTTGAGTTGCAATAGTTATCACACATATATAGATAACGCATGAAACGACAAGTTTATATTGTACCTTGCAAATATAGCAAGCCATTCGTGAAACATAATTGAAAAGCAGATAGAATGTTTTATCCAAATTAATAGCAGAACAAAATGGAACGACTCTGATGACAATTCTTGCATGCTGACATTTACTCATGCCCAAATTTGCTGCACCTTAAACAACAATGCCATTTCGACCCATTTTTAAAGGCACTTCCATTACACTTAATCCCTTATAACCTATTTTCTCTGCCCATCAACTCATCGCACCCACCCACCCCACCTCCCCGATTTTCCTACCATTCCCCTATGGGGCAACTGAAAGCAGTGAATTACCTACCAGCACATCTCTGGGGTGTGAGAAGAAATGGGAATACCCAGAGGAAACCCATGTAGTAAAAAGGAGACCATGCAAACTCCACACAGACAGCACCAGATGTCAAAACAGAACCTGGTTCAATGAAGCGGTGAAGCAGTAGATCTACCTACTACACTGCTTTGCCAATTAAGATAATCAAGCTCCTTGCAAATCCAATTGATTTAGAAATCAGCACAAGAATTAATTTGATCCAAGGCAAGAGTGGGGCAAGAGCATCAATGTAAAACAGCTTGAGCCTGATATTCCATGTTATATTTAATTCAACAAAATACACGGTATCGACTGCTCAAACAACCTTTGGATTCTTTTTGTTTAGTGAAAGAATTGGCATAAAAGTCATTGCAATATCAAAATAAAACAGTTGTAAAATATGCCAGAGCTTGAGCAAACATGCCTATCCATCCTCACAATTTAAATATTATAGCTATCAGAGGATTAAAACATTTAGAGTTAATTTAAAAATTAACTACAGTTCACGAAAACAATTTAAACAGAACATATTTTCAACTATCTTTAGCAGATTTGACCAGCTCTTCTGGACCTCTTCAATCCAGTGGTGCTTTAAAAATGATGCAAGTGCTTTATTTTAACATTTCACCTGAGTTTGCTGATGACTGCCACTGGGAATGGTCTGGAGATTTTCAAGACGCCATTTTTGGAAGCAAGGTTTGCCTCACCAGCTCTATCCATGACAAGCATCACACAGCTGCTGTAGTTCGACAATGTCAGAAATCAGCCCAAGGAAACTTCATGCCTTCCCACAAAATAAAACAAAACAAAAAAAATGGATCCAACTTTTCAGCATGCAGTGCAAATCTTTAACAGTAATCTCACCCCCTTGTGATTTACTTGTCACTCATTCTCACTTGAAGGCCATCAACTTGTGCTGAGGTACAAGCAGCAGCAGTTGCCAAAGCTTTACCCATGTGGTCACTGTTTGCGTTGGAGACTGGACAGGAGTTTGAAAGCTGTTAATTTGAGGTCATCACAGCCGAACTGATTCTCTCCATGCCAAATATCCACCACAAATTTTCCAGCAGAAAGTAAATGTTTAACTATCAGGAATGGGAACCCTGGGCAAACTATCCCCTCCTTAAACTAGAAATACTGAAATTAATTATACACCCTTAATAAAAAAATCAGCAAACTCAGAATCCAGGGATTAAGATTAGAATTAGTTGCAGAATATATGGTGTAATTTAACTTATTGTTTTAAAGGAGGTACATTTCCTACGCAATTTCAGAAGTAATCCAATTTTTGCACCCTTTAATTCACCATTCATTGAAACTTTTTTTTCCAAAGTAACACAGAAAATATATAATCTACCAAAAAGTATAGATATAAACTTATTTAAGCTCAAATGATAATAAAATGCTTCAATGAACATAAAACAAGGCAACACAGAAAGACTTGAGCACAATAGCTGAATTGCTAAAAATATCTTTAAAATATAGAACCAAACATTAGAATGTAAACTAATATACACACATGTAATTTGATATTTGGAATAATGTAACAAAATTGGGCTTGTCAGGACAAAGAACACTTAAAATGGTACAATGAAGCACAACTAGGATGGTTCTAATACTTAAATCATTGGGGCAGCGCAACTGCAGAGAACCTGTCCCAAATGGAACCAAAACAAACAATGCACGATTCAAATTAAATGTTGAATTTAATTTTTCACTGTAAATACACAAATTCAACATTAAGTACAGTAATTCCTGCATCAGTTTTTAAAAGAACCAAATTAGAATGGCACTTCAAAAAGTACATACTGTGGCTAGCGCAGGACGACAAGATCAGTCTAGCTGGATCACAGGTCTTGAAAACAGCAATAGATGGAAGTGTTAAATGGCCTTTAAAAGTTGTTTGTCTTAGACATGCCCAATTACTACTTATATACTAAGATCATTATGCTAAAACCAATTTTTTTTAAAAAAACTATTTTTGACTTTAGCTTGCCAAAGATTAAAAAAAAACAATTTTACAACAAATAAAATTCCTGTGACATTTACTGCCATTCAATCATACTCACATTAAAAAAAATCCCATCTGGACTGTATACTGCAAACAGCCAAAATGCTTAATTATCTTTGGTGGTTTAAGTGTACGTTGTTAGAGCATACTATCTTTGATCAGAGCGCTCAACATTACCTAATAATTTTTTCCATGATTTGATAAGTGACTTGGCAAGTGTTGTGACTTCTTCATCCGTGCTTTGTTTTCTAACCGCATTCACAGACATTCCAACCCGTGTGGACTACAAGGATGAGTAAATATCAATCAACAGCAAATTAGAAAAACAACTTGATTAATTAAACTGTCATTTTACAAACCATTTTAGCTGTACACTCCTCCAGCAATCAGCCAGACCTGCACTCTTAAAGCTTGTAGATTAAATGAGAAAAGTTCTATTCTTCACAAACATAAATATCATTTTTATTTTGAAAAACATCTGGTATTGTCCTACACAAAAGATGGTTTAACAAACAAAAAGGCCCAAAGGGCTGGATTAATCTGGAAAGTTGTTAGGTTGGTAGACAGCTATGAATAGGGCAAAAGCTAACAGAGATGCATCTCACTATCTATGATCTACATTATGACTTGGAACAATATAAACATACAATGTGCTAAAGTTTGCAGATAATACATAGTTATGTGGAAAAGCAAGCAATGAAGATGAAAACAGCATAAATGGCAAAAAACTAACAGACAGAATAAGAACAGAAACATGTTAAATGCTGTAAGTGTTAGTATAAGTTGGCCAAGTGTGCTTTGGCTATCCTTGCTAACATGCAAGTGATTAGGAAGGAAAATTGTAAATTACTGCAAGTATGCTAAAATGTAAGAAGTCCTGTTGAATGGGACAGGCTGACTTGGAATATGATGAGGTTTCAGCCCCATACTGAAAAATTGATAATAGTGGCCTTTGAGGAGGTGCTATATAATTCACTCGATCGAAACCATACATGAATTTTATCCTATATGGAAAAATCAAGGAAAATAGGATACTCCAAGAATAAAACAAGAGGTTTTTCACTGAAGCAAACAGTTGTGAAGGGGCTTTACAGGGTCAATTTACTACAAACATTCACAACTTAAGCAGACCAGGTACGAGTAGCAGAACACTTTATGTTATTATATGAGATTAATCTCTTAAATGCAAGATGAAAGAGAAGGAAGGATGAGAGAATGCATGACTGAATGTGACATTGGACACACCACACCAAGAAGGGGAAAGAACAAATTTAGAAAAAGTGAAGTATTCCGAGGTTTTTCAGAAGACGTCTCTGGAGCCTGGAAGAGCTTGTAGACATGTCGTCGGCTCTTAACAGCACTTTAAACATCAGCAAATAAATAACTTTTGAGGGAACAAGGTGGATCTGACTGCATTGCCTTGGTAGTAGAACACAAACATCAGATTAATGGATGCTGGAGCCACAGAGTCCAAGCCACTGGCTTTTACTATCACTATTTTGGTCAGGATATGATCTAGTCTGTATCCACTTAACCAGTGCTATGCCAGAGATTTCTGTTAATAGTGTGAATATGACATGTCGAGGTTAAAATTCACTCTCTACCATTATTCAAAAGGTAATTTTGGAAAGATACTAGAGAGCTACAGAAATAAGCACAGAGTCAAGTCTAGAAAACAAGGGTCAGGAGGCAGAAGTGCTCCACAGAATAAGCTTATTTAATTTCTGTCAAGGGAACTGAAGACAAGACAAGAAAATGGTACACAAGGTAGAGGATGAGCTTAGATTGTGTTGAACAGTGAAGTAGAAGAATTCAAAATGGCCAACTCCTACTATGTTATTTTCTTATTTACCTGCAAAAGGTCCAGTGTCATTGGTATGTTTTTAAGTTCCTTCAATAAATCGATAGCACCATTCTGCAGAATAGAAAAGCAGAGCAAAAGTTAAAGTAGTACAAGTCAAAAGATTTCACAGTCATGCTCTTTGCTAAGAGAAATGAAGTAATTTCCCTGTCAATTATGGAATGTTACAATCAGACAATTAGAAAATAAGAAAAATAAATATTACACATACTGATAATAAATAAGAAATAGAAAATGCTAGAAGGACATGGCAGTCAGTCTGCACTTGTTTGGAGAAAATGTACAGGTTCTCTCAGCTTCTCACAGCCAGATTATCCTCTGGTGCAAATAGTCAAGTCTAAGCAGCAAGACAGATCTGAAAAGTATTTAAAATTACAAACACTTGTATCTGTTAATGGCCACTCAAAGACTATTAGCTACTGCAAGTCCTCAGGTCAGGCTGCATCTGCGGGAAGAGAAACAGAGTTAACATTTCAGGTTGAAGACCCTTCATTAGAACTGGAGAGAAAAACTGCAGGAACTGGGGGGGGGGGGGGGGGGGGGGGGGAGGGGGGGGGTGGTGGGAGGGCAATGTCTCTGATGGAATAAAACTGGGTTGATAAGCTGTAAACAGACTTATCAGGTCTATGACTGAATGGCAGGAGTTAGAGAACGAGAACATTTAAAAAAGAATTTAGAAGTTGGGAAATCATGCCCAGCAGGTCAGACTGGACACATCCTCCACTTCCAGAGAAAGAAAAAAAATAAGCACAGCCAGGTATCACCGATGGACGACTGATGTAGATAGAAATCAAGTTACCTGAAGTTGTAGAATTCAATAGAGGCCAGAAGGCTGCAATGTGCCCAGACAAAAGATAAGGTGCTGTTCCTCAAGCTCAGGTTGGCCCTCATTAATAACATTGCAGGAGGCCGCCGATAGGTCAGAGTGGCAGCACAATGGAGGATTAAAGTGGCAGGCAAGTGGAAGCTCGGGGTCATCCTTGTTGACTGAACATAGGTGTTCCATAAAGCAGTAGCCCAATCTGCATTTGCATCTCCTATACACAGGAGACCACACCAAATGCAGTACACGAGATCGGAAGAAACGCAAGTGAATTGCTGCATCACCAGGAAAGACTGCTTGGGTCCCTGGATAGTGGGAGGGAAGAGGTGAAAGGACAAGTGTTGCATCACCTGTGGTTGCAAGGGAAAGTGCCACAAGAAGGGGTTGACTGGAGAGAAGAATGGACCCAGGCATCATGAAGGTCCCTGCAAAATGCTGAAGGGGGGGTCCTTTCAGCAAAGAGAGTGGGACAAAGAGTTGTTGAGATTGCTGTGGGAGTCAGTTGGCCTGCCTATCTTGTGATAGTGGAAGAAGATCCAGAAAAGGGAAGAGTCAGAGACTGACCATGTGAAGGTGAGAACTGAGTGAATATTAGCAGCAAAAGTACTGAAATTGTTAAGTTATGTACCAGAAAAAGTGTTGCAGTCACATGAGGCATTTGAGGTATCATGGATGTAAGTGAGAAGGGACTGGACCAGAGGTGAACCAATATGGTCAAGGTAGGAAGAAATAAGTTCGCTATCCCACTCTGACCTATCAGTCTGTAGCCCCCTGTACTGTTACAGTGAAGCCCAATGCAAGCTTGAGAAACAGCACTTCATCTTTCATCTGGGCACGTTGCAACCTACTGGACTCAATGTTGAATTCAAAGCTTCACGTAACTTGACTTCTATTGTCTTCCTGCTCTGCATGCGTAACAACTAAATTCTTTTATCTATTTTCTCACTCATTGACCAAATAACCTTGTTTACAGCTCATGCCCAAGGTCTCCCAGTTTTACCTTATCAAAAACATCCCCATCCCCTATTCTCCCTGCGGCTTAACGACCTTCTTTTCTCTTTCTCACTTCTGATGAAATTAATGTTTCAAGTCAAAGAAACTTTATTTCTCTTCCCATAGATGCAGCCAAACCTGCTGAGTATTTCCAGTATTTTATTTTAAAATTTCCAGCATCTTCAGTTATTTTCTTAAAACCACAAGCATTTCCCCCACCCTCAAGGTAATCAAGCTTTTTTCCCTACTTGTGCTGACAACATTAACCTCAGTTTAAGGATAAAAAGGTTCAATTGTATAAAAGGCAATGTTGTTTCAGTGTATTGTTGGTGACCTTCATCTCCTTTGGATACTACAGAAACATTTCATTGTTTCATCTAATGGTCAGTAAACCAACAGGTTATAGTGCTTCTAATTAGAAGGCTTTTTAAATTAAATTTGAAACAAAATCTACAACCTTTATCTTTAATTATCAAAGAAATGTAGTTAAGTACCCTCTCACAAAAAGAGAAAGGTCAAATGAAATACTTTTGGAATAAAAATGAAACCTACAACAAATCGCCCTGAGGCTTTTACGCTATAACTCATGCACTGCAAGACATACATGCAGCATTTTAGGACATGCATACAGCATTTTCTATACAGTCTTCATCTTTAGCAAGAAGTTTAATAAGCAAGTCGAAAATTAAAAGTTGAGAATAAATCTGATAATTTCGCTTCGACAGCTTTCAACACTTGGAGCCATAAAAATGTATGCAGAGGCGCAGAAAACTCAGTCCAGAAACATTCCGAAGGTTTATTTGCATTGCAAACACGGCAAGCGTGGTACTGCAAATCTCAACCCCCCCCCCCCCAACAAAGTTAACATTAACGTTTCGTTAAATGAGCAAGAGTGGTTAATCCGATTAATCCCTTCATCTAGCTGTCTACTTCTCTGCTGACAGCTCCCTGCAACCAAGCGATGAAAAAAAATCAACGGAGAGCCCTGCATCACCGACCGGATACTACCCACCGTATTTTTCTTGGAGACCATCTTATCCATCTTCTTGGCGATGCGCACAATTTCCTCCAACTTCCCCATTATTTCTTGATTTTTCTTTTTATATTTATTACAAAAAATAAAAACGCCTCGGGTAGTTGAAGAAGGAAAGCGAACAATGGCCGCTCACATCTGCACCAAGAAACCAAACTCCCTCCCTTCGCCCAGCCTCGTCTCTTGTATATGGCGCTTGCTCCAACCATTCACGGAGCCCCGCACGCCCTCGCAAGCGGCGCTGGGAGTTGGAGTCCCCAGCCCGACCCGGATGCCAGATCAACTCGTCAGCCCGCGCACCATCTGACTACAACTCCCAAAACGCACTGTGACGCCTGGCTCCGTGTAGAAGTTTCTAGGTGAGAAGGTTGCAGCCGAGCCGTTTTCGTGGCGCCTCACCTCAGTTTGTGAATAATTTTTTTTCATGTCTTTGCTCCACTCGTGTTTCGGGATCTTTCTCACGTCCGAGTGGAAATGAAGTGTATAGCCCATTATTGTTTTAAAGTAGAGCTTGTAAAGGCTCGTCGCCCATGGCAACTCACGGTCTGCTACAACAAAACGCAGTTACATTTATATTTTCACCACGTTCATCCTATTCCTCTGCATTTCTATCCTGCCCCAAGATATCCTGAGGCCCTGTCACTTCTTCCTTTTGAAGGGAGATTCTACCACCACACTCATTCGCCTGGATGAATTTGTTTTTGCATTAAACAACTTCTTCAACTCCGTTCACTTTTTCCAAATTAAAAGTGTGGCAATGGGAAAGCAAATGGCCCCAAATTATGCTTCTCCCATTCAGGCCCCATCCCTCAACCCTTTTCCCAGTACATTGATTGATGCTGCTTCCGACACAGAACTTGAAAATTACCCTCATACTGCTCTCATTCCACATCTAATTCTTCCCTGTCCAGATGAAGGTTCTAGACCCATTTCCCTCCACAGATGCTGCTTGACCCGCTGAATCCCTACAGCATTTTGTTTGTTGCTCCAGATTCCAGCATCTGCAGTCTTTTATGTCCCTCTTCCTTCAATGCTGCTTTTAACCTCCATCTCACTGGATAGGCTTGTAACCAATCCATTATAAGCCCACCGATTTTCACTGCTGTCGTAATTACACTTTCTTCAGCCCTGCTTCCTTTAAGGACGTATTCCATTCTCCCAGTTTCTCTGATCGTTATCGTATCTCTACCGAAGACAGGACTTTCCCCACCAGTTTCTTCCTTTTTCGTTAATCATGGCTTCTCCTCCACCAGAGTTCATAGGGCTTTCAATCAGATCTTCTCTATTTCCCGTACTCCTGCTTCCCACTCCCCATCACCTTCTAGGTAGAGCAAGGATAGGGTTCCCAAAAGCCTCCACATTCAGCTGATCATCTTCTGTAATTTCTGCCACCTGCAGTAGATGCAATCACAAGGAAGGCGCGCCAGCGTCTTTACTTAGGAGGTTAAGGAGGTTTGGCTTGTCACTGAACACTCTAACAAATTTCTACAGATGTACTGTTGAAAGTATCCTGACTGGTTGCATCATGGTCTGGTACGGCAATTTGAATGCACAGGAGTGTAAGAAGCTGCAGAGAGTAGTGGTCTCAGCGCAGTATATCATGGACACATCCCTCCCCTCTATCCATACTATCTACAGGAGGCGCTGCCTCAGGAAGGCAACATCCATCATCAAAGATCCCCACCATCCGGGCCATGCTACCATCGGGCACGAGGTATAGAATCCTGAAGTCCCGCATCACCAGGTTAAAGAACAGCTACTTCCCTTCAACCATTCGGTTCTTGAACCAACCAGCACAATCCTAATCACTGCAGTTTAGCAAACTATGACCACTTTGATCACTTTGCACTAAAATGGACTTTGTTTATTTTTGTTTTAATTGTTCTCTTTCTTGTAAAAAAAATTGTGTAGATTTTATGCTTAATTTATGTTTTTCATGTGAATCCTGCTTATATAATGCTATGTGCCTGTGATGCTGCTGCAAGTAAGCTTTTCATTGCACCTGTGCATATATAAACATGCATATGACAATAAACTTGACATTGACTTTGACTATGAGCTGACATGTCATTCCCTCTCAGCATTTTGAAGGGACTGTTCTCTTTGTAACTCTGTGAGTTGCTCTTCTATCTCAACGAAGCACTCCAAATAGCACTTTTCCATTAGCCATGGGAGATGCAGTATCTTTTACCTCATCCCTTTCCACCATCCAAGTCTTTCCAAGAGAAACATTAATCCACTGGCACTTCATCCAATCTCGTGTATTGGATTCAGAGCTAATAATGTGATCTCCTCTACACTGGAGAAACCAAATACAAATTGGGTAATTGCTGTTAAGTTTGCAGATGATACCACCGTAGTGGGTCGTATCTCAAATTATGATGAGTCGGAGTACAGGAATGAGATAGCGAACCTGGCAACATGGTGTTATGACAACAACCTTTCCATCAATGTCAGCAACATAAAAGAGCCGGTCATTGACTTCAGGAAGGGGGGTGGTGCACATGCTCCTGTATATATCAATGATGCTGAGGTCAAGAGAGTTGAGAGTTTCAAGTTCCCAGAAGTGAACATCTCCTACAGCCTGTCCTTGTCCAACCACATTGACGCCATGGCTAAGAAAGCCCACAAGTGCCTCTACTTCCTCAGGAGGGTAAAGAAATTTGGCACGTCCCCTTTGACCCTTACCAATCTTTATCAATGCACCATAGAAAGCATCCTATCCAGATGCATCATGGCTTGGTATGTCAACTGCTCTGCTTATGACCTCAAGAAACTGCAGAGAGTTGTGGACACAGCTCAGCACATCATGGAAGCAGGCCTTCTCTCCGTGGATTCTATCTACACTTCTCGCTACACATCAGTAAAGCAGCCACCATAATCTAAGATCCCACCCACCCCAGACATTCTCTCTTCTCCATGCTCCCAACGGGCAGAAGATACAAAAGCCTGAAAGCATGTACCACCTGGCTCAAGGACAGCTTTTAACCCGCTGTTATAAGACTATTGAATGGTTGCGTAGTATGATAAGATGGACTCTTGACCTCACAATCTACCTCGTTGTGACCTTGCACCTTACTGTCTACCTGCACTGGACTTTCTTTGTACTATAACACTTTATTCTGCATTCTGTTATTGTTTTTACCTTGTACTACTTCAATGCACTGTTATGATGAATTGATCTGTATGGACCATACGCAAGACAAGTTTTTCACTGTACCTTGGTACATGTGACATTAATAAACCATTTTACCAATTTAAGTCAGCAAAGGCAACCCTGAGCTTCTAGTTGTCTATCATTTTAATTCTCTGTCCATAATAGAACCAAAACTGTTAACAATTGTTTTCAATTCACAATGGAACTGACAGCAACTTATATGCATGCAAAGTTTAAGCGAAATCATCATGTTGTAGTTTTGTAGCCTTCCACAATCTGTTCAAGAAAAAAAACAAGTAAAGTTCAGATATTTATAAACCAATTTTACAATGAATCACTCTGAAAATGTCACATTTTGTTCTATGGAAACTATCGAAGGTTTATTGGGAGAATAGGCTATGGATACGGTCATGGAAAAATCTCCCTGTAAAACTTAACCTTATGGCTGTGGGATGTAATTTCTTCAATAAATAATTTTAATTATATCATATTTTAAATAGAATTTAAAAATAAATTAATTATCATGATATTTGAGTTCCTACCTTAAACCCTCTCTTCCCATCACCTTTAACACCCTCCAACCCTCCAGAATATTAGTTAAAGACTATGCTTTTGGTTCCCAGTTTATTCTCTGGTAAAATGCTTTAATGCAATTCACTGCACAGCAAGCTTAATAGCATCCCAGCCACTAGCATTGTTAAGAAATGGCTAACATTATAAAATAGAGAGTTGGAATAAATGGGCCATTTTCAAGTTCATTGGCTATTGCTGGTAGGGTACCACAAGGATCAGTATTGGCCTCTCAGCTGTTTAGAATTCATATTATTGATTTAGATGAAATAATTGATTAATGTTATGATGCAAAGCTTAGCATTAGCAAATAAGTTGCAAGCAGGATCAATGTCCATGAAGAACTCAGACAAGTTAAGTGAATGGATAGGAAGCTGACAGTATAATGTGGGATAATTGATTCAGGTAGGAAAGATAGAATAATACATTTTTAAGTTATGAGAACCTAATAAATGTTATTCAGATGATATTGGTATCCTGTTCATGGAATGCAAAAAAAGTTAACGTGTAAGTGCAGAAAACTATTGGGAAAGCAAATGGTATGTTGGCTTTTAATGTAAGGAGGTTAGAATACATGACTAAAGGAATCTTGTTACAAGTATTCATGGTTTTGGTGAGTTCATACCTAGAGTACTGTATGAAGTGTTGGTCTTCATACCAATGGATATGCTTGTCTTGGAGGAGATTTGCATTGATTCACTGGGATAAGAGGGTTTTCTGTGAGAAAAAAAATCAAGAAGTATGGATCTATATTTGCTGAAGTTTAGAAGAATTGTTGAATTGAATCATTTCAGAGTCACAAAGGAATTGACAGATTAGATGCCGAGAAATTCGGGAGTTTAAAACTAGGGTGCATAGTCTCAGGATAAGAGATCAGCTATTTAGGGCTTAGAGGAGAAATTTCTTTAATCAAAAGGGTATGGATGTTTGGAATTTGCCATCCCTGTGGACACAGTCTTTGAGTGTATTCAGGGCTGAAGGGAGGAATTCATGAGATATAGTGATCAGATGGGAAAGTACAATCCAATTGGCATAGCCACATTCATAGCTGATCTTTTCTTTTCATTTTCACTTCTGTAGCTAGTAGCTGAATCTTCCCTTGCCCATCACAAATAGTTCTAAATGGAGCAGGTTTTTCAAGTAAGTTTTAAACATGAGCCTTCCGTATTACCAGAATGTAGTTTGTGATGTTGGCAGTTAATCACAAGTTGTCCCACTGAATTAAAAGGTAGTCTTGAGTCTAAGATATTAAATGTATATACATGTATATATATATCAACATCATTTGTCCTTGGTACCATTCATCCACAGAAATTATAAGTTTTTCTATATGGGAGAGCTAACCAATGGCAAGGATTTCTTTTCCTTTGATGATGGTTTCGGCAAAATTGAGATTGGTTGGTGACCTTTTCTTCACAGCTTACAGTACTTATTTCTGGTTTCTTAAGATTGGTGTTCAGCATCTCTTGCCTAGGACTCCCATGTGATCCCTGTCTGAGACCGAGTTCGGAGTAAAAAAATGTTTAGTGTCAAAAGTCGGGTGCCGTCTACTGTGACAAATTCAGTAGAGTGCATAGCTAAGGATTGTTACTTCAATGTAGGGGATGTTGGTGATGGTGAGAATACAGATGTTACCAGTGTGCTTTTTCCACTCATTCTGGAGCACTTTCTGGAGTTTTCATTGGTGGTACCACTCCACGTTCTTGAGGTGATGTAGGTAAGTCACCCAAGTTTTACATCTATTAAGGAATATAGGGATGATATCTGAGTTGTATACCCATATTTTGGTGTTATTCCATAGGCCACAGTCAGTGAAGATGCTCTGAAACTGTTTCGCAAAGAAAACAAGAACACATTGGATCCTACGATGAATCTCCTCATCAATATTCACTTTTAGGGTAAGGTTGATTTTGAGACCAAGAAAATGCTTGGTTGTCTTCAGGATCCACTCCTTAATAACAAATTGTGAAGGACTGTTGGGAAGTACCTGGGCAGGCTGGTAAAGCACCTCAGACTTCTTGATGTCAAGTGAGAGTGCCAAACTTCAGTAAGCTTCCACAAAACAACTTAATGCAGTCTGGAGGTCACTATTGGTGTGTGTTAGAATGACTTGTTCATCAGCATGCTGGAGGTCAGTGACTTTGGTCTTTATCCAGATCTTCAGTGCCAAACACCACATGGAGACTTTTGCAGGCCACAAGGACTATCAATGGTCCAAGCTCCTATGGCCCACTGCCTTTTGATCTCAAGATAGCTCAACAACCCTTATGAATCAAATAGAAGGAAAGCTTTAAGGTGCTCAAGCCACAAGTCAACTGTAACTAATGCCATTATTTAATGAGTACATCAACACCATGGAATGCAAACTGAGGGTATTGACTCCTGCAAAGGCTATAGACCAGAAAACATTCTAGCAATAGTACTGAAGATCTGTGCAACAGAGCTAGCCACATTTCAAGTAACGCTATCCCAATGCAATTATAACACTGGCATCTACCCATTAAATGGAAAAATTGTCCAGGTATGTCCTTTTCACAAAAAACAGGACAAATTCAATCTGGCTCCTTATCCTCCATTCAGATTATTCTCAGATATTGGCTAAGTGATACAGGCATCATTCACAGTGACTATTAAGTGGCACTTGTTCACCAATGTCCTTTGTAGATTTCCTCACAGCCACTCAACTTCAAACCTTATCACAACCTCCTGCAAACATGGACCAAAGAGCTGAATTCCAGAAGTGAGGTGAGTGTGACTGCTCTTGATGTTAAGACGGCATTTCACTAGGTGTGGTATCAAGACCCCTGGTAAAACTAAAGTCAGTTGGCATCAGGGAAATCTACTCCAATGGTTTATGTTATGTGTCACAAAAAGGAAGATTGTGTTTGCTGTTGGAGGTTAATCCAGCTCCAGGACATTACTGCAGAAGTTCCTCAGGGGAATATCCTCATCTCAGCCATCTTCTGCAACTTCATCCTGACTTTCCTTATGTTATAAGATCAGAATTAAGATGTCTATTGATGATGACACAATGTTCAAATCCAATCAGAACTCCTCAACAAATAACAGTGTAGGAAAATGATGTTTTTGACAGCACCAGCCAAAGATTTATGTTTTAATTTATAAAAAGAACACAGAATATGAAAAACAAAGTCATGATGTATTCAAGTATATATATAACTTGTGACTTAGACACACAGGTATAATACTTTGTAATGCTGAAAAGATAGTTACAGATCAGAACTACTAATGGTGAAGATAATAAATGTATTAACATTGCATACAGAAACTAAAATGTTCTCTTTTTTGTGGGTATTTTGATTTAAAATGTATCCCACAGCTGCTAATAGATTGTGACATTACTTTGTTAGATATAAGAGGCACCACATGATGGCAGCATTTCATCTATTATTGCCAAATATTAGTGCACACTGAAAATGTTTTGTCACAGCAGAATTGCTTTTCTTATCTTTTGTTTAAAGAAGCTCTTAATTTTCAGAATCTTTTATGATGAAAATTCAATGTGCTTTAAAATATGGATTGTTTCATATTTGACATTTAAATATATTAAACCATAACCCTGGAAAAATAATAAGCTTCTGTCAAGAACATGTGATACTTCATTCTAGCAGGAAAGTAAATTAAGCTTAGCCTGACAGTGTGCTTTTTATTTTACTACAATGATCAATGAAAATCAATGTTTTACATTTGGTACAGCTTTGATGATTCCTTTCATAGCTATCAAAAGATTTCAGTTTTTAATGTTTTCTGGCATGCAGTTGAGTTGTACAGACCAGAAAACTACAGTGTAGGATTCTACCATGGTCAATGGTGTATGACCCAGTTCCAGTCAGGAGCATAGGGGATCCTCAGTTGGCCTCCTTTGTCCTTGAATTGAAGAAGAGAAGATTTTCCAAAGTTCTTGTTTCTAATAATTATCTGACATGCCTGATGGAAGCAACTACCCTGTAGAGATTGGACAGAGCTTTGATGTAGCATAAAGGAGTGACATCCAATAAGAAGTAGAATCCTTTAGAAAAAGAAGAGGAGACAAAAAAAATTCCAAAGTCTCAATAGCAGCAATTTGTATTTATAGACCACTTCAACTTAGTAAAACATCCCAAAGGACTTCACACAAACATTACCAAATGAGGTTTGACACCAAACCATGTACGGCAGATGACTAATGATTGCAGGTTTGAGAACTGGTGGTGGGGTGGGAAGGTGGAAGTGGAATCATTAACAGTTGGGAGGTAAGGATAGAAGACACAGGAGAAGGTTTTAAGAAGATGGTTTTCAACAGAGACAAAAAAGGTCAGTGATTATCTTTGTAATTGGGGATGATCCTTGGGTTGTGCTTATAACAGACCAGACCAAGGCTCAGCCCTGCTTTATTGTGGTTCAACCAACTTGATGGTAAACAGTTAAACCAGTTGTATACCACATCATTCATTCTGCATTCCATAGTCTTAAACAAATGTAGATGCAGGCCATCCCAGGGGAGTAACCAAGGCAAGAGAAATATTTTTAAGGAGAACCAAAGTGCAAATAGAAATTGTTGAAAAGGTTGGTAGCTGCAAAATGTGACAGAATAGAGGCCCAAATTCTGAAAGTTGGCACTTTGAAAGTGAAGTTGTAAACAAAGAGTTTTTTTTCAGGGTAGAAGAATCTTTGGTTAGCAGGTGAAAGGGGAATGTGGGAGGATAGCAATATAAGTGATTAGAATGGCCATGACTGTGCTTGACACTGTGGAAGGAAGGAAGCCATCTGAGCTGGCAAGATCAAGGGGTGAAGGTGAACATGTGCTGGGAAGTTTTTTTTGAGGGAGATAATGTTTGGATGGGAGGATAGTTAATCCAGCAGAGGGAGCACAATGACTTGAAATGGACATGGAAGTTGCGTCTGGAAAGCAGTGGAGATATCTTGGTTTGACAACTTTTACTGGACTTGGTGAATGGCAGAGATTGTAGATATTAAATGAGAGACGAGAGGAGTGGAAAATTCAAGGAAGAGAAAAGTGAGTGGACAGAATAAGGCGTGATTTGGTAATGAGAGCCACATTGCATAAGTTGTAGAAGGTATAATCAGGAGGGAAAGATTCATTTAGTGGAAAGTATCATTGCACTTCATCTAGGTAATGGAATAATTCACTGTAGTGGATGTTTAGCAGGGAGATGTGGACAGGGGTGGTGAGAGCTGATATACTGGCAGAGTTGAAAGTGTCATCACAGGTCAGGGGTGAGTTGGATGTTAAAGAAGATAGGCAAGATCAGTCCCAAATGGATACGCTGTCCAAGAATATTGGTGAAAAATTAGGATGGGTCTGTTGGGGTTGTACTCAAGGAGGAAGCAACAAAAGCCTGAATGGACTTTTGGAGAATGCCAAATGAGTCTCAGAGGGGCTTAAATTGTTCAGAAGTTAAGCTTTTCAGAAATTCCCATGTTTAGGAAGGATCCATGCAAATGATGTACAGATTGCAGGCTTTTCTTTGTAAGTAGGAAAAGCATGAAAGTAGGAGTCTCCTGTACAAGCATGCAAGAAAGTTGAAGTGCCAAACATCTGCATAGCTGACTGCCAGGAATTTTCCAATTGTATTTCAAACAATGCTGGACTCAGTGAGCACAATCTTTCATCGATAGCAGATATCTCTCAATATCATATATTTTTTCTAGGTACTTATTTATCAGCAGCCACTGTTTTCTGGAGACACAAGAGACTGCAGATGCTGTAATCTGCAGCAATAACCAAACTGCTGGAGGAGCTCAGCAGGTCAGGCAGCATCTATGGAAGCAGATGGATGGTTGACTATCCCTCTGCCTCCATAGATGCTGCCTGACCCACTGAATTCCCCCAGCAGTTTGTTTTTTTGCTACTGTCTTTCATTGTAGTCTCTTCCATAAATTCATAGGTAATTCATTATAATAGAGCAAATTAAAATTTGCTCTCTTAATTAAATTTCAATTCTGATTCAAAATTTTCAGAGAACTACATGCTTTATCTGAGTCCAGTGCCAATGTGCTGCACCATAACTAGGGGAGAACAAAAAAATTGCCCTGTAAGCTTACAAGCATAGAGGCACCATCAGGGAGTGACCACAGAAAGATTAGAAAATTAATTGTTTATCTTCCAGCAGATGGTACAGACAAGCAGTAGCTGAAGCCGTTCGTGTCCTAACTACATTTAAGGAAGTATGGCATGTAAAGCTTAAAAAGGTTTGAAAAAGATAGGGAAGTAATTTAATAATTTTTTTTTCTCTGTAATAGAAATAATAAGTGAAACCAGATGCTGCTTAAAGGGCACCTTAAAAAGATACAAAATGCAGTTGAAGATCTGCTTGTGTGCTTTGATGACATAAATGGCACCAAGGATCAGAAATATTTTAAAAGTACAAGCAATAAAATAGAGATAGTAGTTAGCACACTTTGAATTAATTTTAGCAGGTGCTTTAGCCTGAAGTTTCCAGTTTAAAAAGTCAGCAATTCCACACAGAACTCTTGGCTTGTACATTTCTACATAAACTCAGGACTCATACACAAGCATACATGAATGCAGAAGTGGTGATTGTTGGAGATTTCCTGATTGCAATTCAGCAACACTGATTAGGTGGAAAGCAGACTTTCATGGATTTGCCAATGCTCATAGTGGGAAGTCACAATGAAATTTCATTGGACTGGGACTGTATTCTGTAGTTTAGAAAAATAAGAGGAAATCTCATTGAAATGTACAAGATTTAAAGATCTTGACAGGATGGATGAAATTTTCCTTAGCTGAGGTGTTTAGGACCAGGGGGCACAATTTCACAATAAGGAGTAGGCCATTTAGCTTTGAAATGTTTATCTTCTATCTTCTGATGCCTTTCTTCAGAGTAAGCTTGGTTTGCCCACTGTTTAAAATTTCTGGTATAAGATGAGAAAGAGAACCACCAGTTTGCCATCTGTTCCTTTGAGCCTACTCTGCCATTCATTATAATGGTTGATCTGTTTCCTCAGTACCATTTTCCAGCACTATTCTAATATCACTTGATTGCCTTAACACTCAGAAGTCTATCCACCTGTCTTGCAAATGAACACAGTGACTGAGCCTCCATAGTCCTCTAGGGTAGAGAATTTCAAAGAATTCCATCTACTCTGAGAAGAAATATCTCTTCATCTCAAACCTAAATGGCCTACTCCTTATTGTGAAACTGTGCTCCCTGGTCCTAGACACCTCAGCTAAGGAAAATTTCATCCATCCTGTTTAGATCTTTAAATTTTGTATATTTCAATGAGATTTCCTATTATTTTTCTGAACTCTACAGGGTGCAGTTCCCAGTCCAGTGAAATTTCATTGCAGTCTCTGTACGGCAAGTATCTGCTACACACTATACTCCATGTGCAGTCTTAATAGGGATCTATATAACTCTTCCTTGCTTATGTAATCAAATCCTCTCATTAAGGCTAACATACTATTTCCCTTCTTAATAGCATGCTGGACTTTAGCAACTCATGCACAAGCACACCTGGAACTCTTTGAAGATCAGCACTATCTAATCTCTCACCATTTAACAAATACTTCATTTGTCCATGTTATACCATGTTTCCAATAATATATTCCACCTGCTGTGTTCTTGCCCACTCATTAAGCTTGTCCATATTTCCTTGAAGCTTCTTTACATCCATGTCTGTAGTTACAAGCCCACCTAGTTTAGTATCATTAGCAAATGTGGAAATATGACATATAGATCCCTCACCCAAATTGCTGATTGTGAAAATCTGGGGCCAAACACCAATCCCTATAGTAGTCCACTCGTCACTACCCACCAATTTAAGAATGGTCCAATCATTCTGACCTTTTGCTTTTTATATAATAGTCAGTTCTCAAATCATGTTAGTATATTATCCCCAGTTTCATGCACTCTAATCTTGTTTATCAACCTACTGTGGTGGGACATTATCAAACACCTTTTGAAAGTCAAAATATAACACATATACTATGTTCCTCCTTATCTATTTCATTAGTCATATCCCCAAAGAACTCCTACAGATTAGTCAACTTGATTTTCCTTTCAGAAATCAATGCTGACTCTGCTGAATCCTATTCTTTTGCTATTGCATCTTTCATTTTAGATTCCAGCATTTTCCCTATTTTTGATGTGAGGCTGGAAGGTCAGTAGTTTCCTATTTTTTTCCTCTCCATCTTTTAACTTGTTCTGAACTATGTTTATTCTAAAATTGCAATATTGAATGATAACTGTAATGAAGAGCTTCTGCATTCACAGAGAATGCAGATATTTGAAGTGTTGTTACTGTTTGCTTGATGAGGACAACGGCTCCATCTTGGTGGTAGTTTATCAATAAAGACCAGTTAATCATGAAAAGTGAATCGAGTTCTAAACAATTGCAATGTTAAATAATCTATAAATATATCCTTAGGAAAGAGGTAGGAAGGGAGTGTCTGATGACTGAACAGAAATTAACCGATAAATAACAATCTTTTTAGACTTTTTATGAGACGACAAAGGAAGTTATTCAAACAAAACAAAAATTGTATATGTCATCAGCTTCCACTGATATGAGACTTGTGTCTCTAAGAAAAACCCCTAGAGTGTGTAGCAGACATTCTGTACTTTATGCTTCTGTTTGGGTGGTTCATGGCTGGAGGAAACCACACCTCTGCAAAGTTAACCTGCTTTAATGGAAAAACCCACTGAGTCACTCATGAGAAGCTGAAGTGGTTTGATTCGATAAAATCAAACTTATAAACTGATGTATCTTTTTACAACACAGGATAGTGTACTCAACATTCCAGTAAAACTAGAATTATTGAATACTATCATTGCACCAACTTTGACACCCCACTTTCAAATGATGAAATCAGTAAAGTGTAGCTTTGTTATGGTACAGTAAAGGAACCGAATTTATTTCCATATTTAGCCCTGCAAGATTCGTTCACACAAGCTGTGCAACTAACATAAACAGCTCAAACCTAACCAAACTAATGTTGAATCAGGCAGTGTGGGTGAATAATGTTAACTAAATATATGTAATGGTAAGTGACAGGATATGATTAAACAATGAAAATATAATGTCAATTCACTAGCACTTCAAATATTTCAAGCATTTCAATTTTCAGAGGTTTTTTGTAAACATTCCTTTTCTAGCATAAGTGAAAGTGTTGAAATCTTTGATAGAAAATATCATGTGCTATGATACAGTATTCTTTAAAATGACCTTTCAACTGCTTTTTGGGTGAGGGTCTTTCTTGTTTACACTGCTTATATTCTTGCTCAGTAGTGCTCTTTGTGACCTTTTTATTAATTTCTAAATTTTAACTCATTTATTCATAGAATGCAAAACTATTTTACCTCATTTCAAATTTTCACTCTAATTTGTTTCAGCAAAAGTGATCATGAATTTAGCCTCTATGGCAATTGCTCATTCACCCTACTAATTCTGTTAATTATATTGCATATCTTTAAATAGGTAAATCCTATTACTTCCTCATAAGACAACATAACCTAAAATTGCCTTGTAATCCCTCTAACCTAGATTTTAGCCTGGTGAATTGCAATTCCACATTATTCAAGGTCTTTTTGACCAGAACTCTGACTAGAATTCACATAGAGAACTTCACTTACATATCCTACGTCTCTTATTCCAAACTGCAAATCCATTTAGCACCAATGGTTCAAGGATTATTCCACCTAGATGTACCTAAACTAATTTATGGGGTGATGCAAAACCACCTCAAAATGGCTGCTTCTGCATTTCATTCCAGGAATAGTATCAGTTTTCATTTGTTTAACACTGAGGTTTCTAGGCAAATAATTTCTATATTTTCTGCATATATTGATCCTGTTTTCTAAGGAATAAACTTGAATGCCAATATTATAACATAATATAGTTCCTGCCATCTATATCCAATGTATAGCCTAAATTTGATGTACAATAGCTTGACCTGATGCAGTATATGTACTTGGCAGGATTCAATGCTCCCTGGTCACATATTTATATTGTTCAGAAATATTTTATAGCCAGTTTCCTTATCGGATTTAAGGAAAATATTCATAATTGAAAGGTTATGCTACTGAAATAGTGCAATAGTGCTGGTGGATATCTGAACTTTTCATCCGCCAGGTCTATTAAATATTATGTGCTGCAGTTATAGTTCTATATGTAACATCGGCTTTATTAACAGCAATACACAAAAAGTGCTGGAGGAACTCAGCAGGTCAAGCCTTATTAATTTTGCGTGCTCATGTAGTCATTGAACAAAAGTGGAATAAGACATAATGGTCTAGATTTTGTGGTCAGCATGCAACAAATAATGCTTAACATTCAGAGCAAAAGGACAAAATCTCGAAGCAGGAATAGATGATTCAGCACCTAAAGACTTCTCTGCCATTCACTAAGATCATACCTTATCGTTTAACTCTGTGCCTCTTTTCTGCATCCCATAGCTTTTGATTCCCTTAATATCCAAGGGAAAATATTATTGATCTCTGAACAACTAAGTCTCCACAGTCCTCTTCGGTTGAGAAATCCAAAAATTCACTTGCCTTTGTGTGAAGAAATTATTTCTCATCTCTATTCTAAATGGTTGCCTCCTTACCTTGAGAGACTCCTTGTTCCAAATGCCCCAGCTTTGGGGAAACATCAACCCTGCCTCTACCCTGTCAAGACCCTTAAGAATTCTGAATATTTCAATGGAATCACCCCTCATTCTTCAGTACAAGCCTAGTTTGCTCCCCTTGCATGATTTGAGCATAGATGTAAGGAGTTCTTACTCCAATTATACAGAGTCTTTGTCAGATTACACCTGTGTAATGGCTTTTACAATCAATCCTTTATAATGGCTTTTAGATTGTACCCACTTCTTAAAAACATTTATGCCCTTAATTCAGCTACCTTGTTACAAATGCTATGTGCATTCAGATAAGAAGCCTTTAATTTAATAATTTATTTTAAATAATTTTTCCCTGCTCAGACTAATTGGAGGTATGCTCTTATGTTTGTATGCACTGAGCTTTCCTGATGGACTCTGGCATCATTCCCCATTTTGCTACACTGTACTTTCATTTTGTCCTTTTTAACTTCCTAAATCTTTCCTCCCTCCTACCACCCCAGCTATTTAGTTTAAAGCCTCATCTACATTCCTAATTATTTTATTTACTGGGGTATTGGTCCCAGTCCGATTCATGTGAAACCTGTCCCAAAAGGAAAGTTAACACTTCTCATTAATGGCCTTAGGAATTGAAACCCATTTTGCCCGCATCAGTCCTTGAGCCATACATTCAGTTCTCTGATCTTCTTTACTTAATGCTAATTTGCACGTGGTTCAGGTAGTAATCCAGCAATTATTCCCTTTATGTTTCTATTTTTTTTATATGGATCCTAGTTGTTCTTGTGCAGAATCTCCTCCTTTGTCTTATTTATGTAGTTGCTCCCCACATGAAATAGGAGTATTTTGTGTCTACCATCATTAAGGCAATTACAAAATATTTGTTTAATTCCTCTGCTATTTCTTTGTTCTGATTTAAATATACTTCTTGTAGAATTGCTATAAAATGAAAAAGAATAATAAGAAGGGTAACATTTGAAATGGGGTCAGATTGCATCTTTAAGCATCTGCCAATTGAACTGCCTAATACATTAAAACATCATGGGTGGGTTTGGCTTATGTCCAGCTGGCAAGACTGTAGAAAACCAATGGCTAGCTGCAGTGAATATTTCAGTGTAGTCTGGACAATTGCACCTTCATACAGAGCAAAAGTGTACAACACACTGGTGGTCAGATACAGCTGCATCAATGATACAAAGGATGTTCTGTAAAGATCTGAGCCAAGCTAACTACCTGACGCAGTTCATACCTGTCACTTAAATTTTATGCCAGCCATGGTACAGTTCAGGTTACATCATTTAAAATTTAAATGAAAGTAAGTTTTATTTTAACTTTTAATTTAATTAATATCAATGCTTTAATTGTTTTATGTGTTTAAGTGAATTTTTAATTTAATCCTTTTTAAATTATTTAATTATTTGAATAATTTTCAACTGTTTGTTCATCGGGGCCATTGTAAACAGTGAAAAGTCCTTCTGACAGTAATGACTATCAGAAGGCATCAAGAGAGTTTGTGGGCAGGGTATCATGTTGCACTGTCAGAGGCCTAGTCACTACCTATAGCTTGCTTCTTTTAACAGAACAGCCATAGCAGTGAGGCCACAAAATTGTTGGGAATCACATCATAGCAAAAGGCCAGTGCGGCCACAGAGTTAGCATGTGGGCAGCGGGGTGGGTGCACAAGAAATAGGTTAGGTCCAGCATGATCCGTCCCCATTTCATTTATTTACATGGAACTTTTTGTGTGACTTAATTTCAAATTTTGCTATGAAAGTTTCATCAATTTTGTTTCCAATTTCCATCTTTGCTCACTTTCACATGGTCTATTTCTGACTCAAGTTCAATTCCTTAAATTCTCTTTCTCCAACTTGTCTATACCAAGAACCTATGCTTGCAAAAAATGGAGGCAGAACATCTGACACAGAAGAAATTCTGCAGATGCTGGAATCTGGAGCAATACACAAAAGTTCCTCCAGCACTTTTTGTGTATTGAAGCGGAACATCTGCCTTTTTGCTATCTCTCTTCTCGCTATTCAAAGCCCCAAACATCCCTCCTAGGTGAAACAAAAATTTAATTGCACTTTTTAATTTTGTATACTATTTAGAATCCTCATTGTGAGATTCGAAACACAGATTGCACTATAAAACAGGTCTCCTCAATTTGGAGGTGTACCCCTTCCCATTCCACTTCCATTCTGACCTCTCTGTCCTCTGACTCTAAACTGTTACAGTAAACCAGATTTTTTGATAAACTGTTTTATAGATTTTCAGACTTGACATTGAGTTGAACAATTCCTACCCCCCTCCACCTCCCATCCCCACCCTTTTCCCATTTACAACTCTTTTGGACCCACCTTTGGTTTCTTTATGTGTTTTGTTACCATCACTTTTTTTTTGCCTTGGGCCATGATCTCTTATGTTATTTATTCTTTCCTGCCTTTCACCCTATCATGGATCTTCCCTCCTTCTCCTGACTTCATCTTTGCTTAAAACCTATTTTCTTTCTAACTTTTTTATGCTCTATGTTGTTTAGTAATACTTCTACAAGAGAACTGCCAGATTACTTCCATGGGTGTAAGTCATTTTTATAATTCTATATGCTTGGGCAAGAGTGTCTATATTTCATCTGATTAATCAGAAGTATCATTTCACATGAAGACACATGGGGGAGAAAATTTGCAACTTTGCATTTGAATGGCATTTTCCCAAGGGCACAGAACAGGAAAAAAAAGCTCAATGCCTAGCACACATGAGGAAATGTTGATGTTTCTTCCCAATCCTTTGGCATTGCATCCTATATTAACATATCTAATTTCTCTCCATAGATGCTGCCTGACCTGCTGAATTCCTCCAGCACTTTTTTCTGTGTATTGCTCCAGATTCCAGCATCTGCAGAATTTTTTGTGTCTACATTAACCCCATGCCATTTCAATGTGTAATACAATATAGGTAGAATGCAGGCTGTACTCTAAAGTTTATTTTGTTCTATATGGTCTGTGAAGATATTCACTGAATAAACAAAAATTATTGACATGGAGTGGGAATTGAAATGCAAGCTTACAGTGGCTTTGCCATATTTGTAGAATATAAGTTCCTGTACATATGAGGATTTTTAAAAAGTTATTACAATGCTTTTGTCCCAGTAATAGCTTCCAGCAGCTGATGTTCATTGAATCAAAGCATTTTATTTTCCAATCAACAATTTCAATGTGATTTAAAGAGACAGATATTCTTTTGAAAATATCAACAGAGACTAACGCGTTGCTTCACTTGCTTGTAACCAATGTGTGTACAGAAAGTAAATGAAAGAGCTGTTAATTATGTACCTTATTTCATGAATCAACTTTCATTCGACATGTCATTCCTGTGGTAAAGGAGGAAAATGCAGCAAACAATTTATTGTTGGCAATAACTGGACAATTAGCTTTTTGGTGGTGGTCCTTGAGGCATAAATATTGGTCAGACACTTCTTATTTGAATAGTACAATAAGTACTTTTACACCCACCAGGGGAAGCAAGTAGAGTCTTGACTGCAAGATGTCATCTGAAATATAACGCCTGGGACATTCCAAGTTTTCTCTCATACTATTTTCTGAAGTGTTAGACTATATTACTTACTGCTGTGTTTCTTTTATTTTTCCAAAGCATTCATCTACAATTAAATAATCAAACAGAAGCAAAGCTAATCTGATTTGAAAAATCGGCTGGCACACACGGTATTAGATCTTGGATTTTGGATTTTAAAACAAAACTAAACTGATGTGATCAAAACTTCTCTATGGAAGCTGTAAGATATTTTGAATTTAGATGGTTGCATGGCATTGCCATAATTCTGATTCCACAAGGCAAAAATGCCCTTATTTATTGACATTCATATCCAGAGAACCTGTCAGTGATGTTTGCTGTGTGAAATTGAAGGAGCAAACTCTAATCTTTCCAGAGTTTGAGTTTGAGTTTGAAAATATCAGTACCTTCAAGCCAGCATTATATTTTGTTTAAGTTTGGGAAAAATGTATCAACACTGAACACTGCCTCATTTTACAATGCTCATAATATACACATGGCTCTATATTATTCTTCAAAAATTTACAACATAACTTCAAATACATAGATACATATCCAATTCAATCTGCTTATCAGTGCAGATGGAAGAGTGCAAAATCATAGTAACTTTTGATTTCCATATTAGGTGATATATGTGTTTTAAAGTTGTTGTCAGTGTCACAATGTAATAATGGCAACCACCCATAGATTTGCTGATTATTTTTACCAAAATCCAGAGCTACATATGGTGTGTGTAAAATCTTATTATTGCCATAATGGATCAGATTTACTTCCACTAATTGTGATCTTGTGAAACCCTGCCTGGACGTTTCATGACCTACAGCCGTCCAGCTGGTGTATATGCACTGATATTGCAGTACGCAGATATTGACATGAAACAGTCCTAGTCGATGACAATATCAGGGGATGTTTTGTCTAATACAGTTGTCACTGGCTACATGTGGCTAATTGGGAATCCAGATCTTGCAATTTACAATTCTGATTGGAATAGAAGCAATGAGTCATGGATATAGTCACCCAGTATCTAGACTAAATACACCAGTTTACAGCCCATTCATGTGTTAACATGGGAAACTGCAAAAAAGATGGAAAATAGAGATGCAGAATCAATCAACTTAAGTTGATTATATGCAAATTATCTGTATCTTATTGTGCTGAAAGCTGCCACTACATAATACTTCCATTATTTCAGAGTACGTTTCCAGGAAATTTTAGGAAAATATTAATATTTCTGCTAGATTGTCCTGTTTGAATTGAAAGAGGGAGTGCTGTAGTTGGGTGGAAGATGATGGGCTGGTGTGGGAGGTGGGGGGTGGAGTTTGCTGTGTGGTTATAGGGACAATGTTTGTGATCATTTCAAAGAGGCTGAACTGATATTTGAGTGCCCTTGTGCGATTGTGAAAGGAAGACAACAAAGTAAAGGATTTTGATTTTGGCTGGTTTGTGGGAAAGTTGAATCAATCAGGATATTAGTCTGAGGCAGTCTTTTCACATTTGATAGGTGTATCTCAAAACTTTTGGTACATCTCATCAAATACTTCAACAAAATGGTTAAATTTTACAGCATACTTCTGTTAACATTCTTGAGCCTGGATTCTGAATATTATTGTAACATATAACGGATTGGTGATGATTCAATCCTGAAATACTGTTAAAATTAAGAAAATATCCCCACTTTGGAAAACCAAATTCTCTGCCAATATTATTCTTGATTTCTGATAAATTTGGCAGAAAATCAAACTGAAGCAAGTTTTAAAAGGGAAGCATTCTTTGCATTTTTGATATGATTGTTTTAACAGTGCCAACATATTTCTGTCATTAACAGAATTTGGATCCTGCTGAGACTTATGTAAACAGCACATTGCCTGATCTTTTCCCGGCTTGGGTGTTTCTCTTTGGCTACATATGTACTTTAAATTTAGCTGAACTCCTCACAACCTAACTTAGGGTTTCAAAGTGAGTGGCTCACTAACCACCTCATGTTTGACTATTACCACTATTTTAGTTTATTTCCAACAAAAGTTGCATAAATTATGAAAAGTACCATTGTTTTAATGGCATATGAAAAGAAGCTCATTGGCTGATTGCATTCATTCTAAGGATTTGAAAGTTATTTTATTCAAGTTAGGCAACAAGAATATTTGGATAATGCTGGGAAACTAGTTCAGTGGTAGTAGTAAGTGAGTACCTGCACCTATTTGATCTGGTGCATTCAAAATTTGTGTGGCAATCTCAATTCAAAGTGGCTTTTGTTCACTAAGGCCAACATGGTATCTCTTAAAACGGAAAGGACTTTATACCTGCAGTTGGTGCTGGATGCCTTTCTAGACAGCTTGCTGGATGACACAATATGGGAGAGAATGGCAACCCTAATTTTCCAACATTGCTGTGGTGGCTTTTGTGGATGAAGATGGAGATTGGTCCTTGGTCCCCTTTACATGGGACCAAGAAATTGAGTAGTAGGCAGTCCTATGGTGGTGGGAGGAGGTAACAATAGAGTTCAACATGAGGAATCATGCTCCAGTAATTGGATGTAAAACTTCATGTTTTTAAAAACTTTATTTATACAGCATGGTAACAGGTCCTTCTGGCCCAACGAACCTGCACCGCCCAGTTACACCCATGTAGTATTGCAAAAGGTTTAATGACCTTATATAATTTGTCAAGATTAGTGAATACATCAACATTCCTATCTTCCACCAGATGCACCACAAGTCTCACACACTTCATGCACATCATTTCACTCATCTATCAACAATCTCAATCACAACTGAAGCCTAACTTTCAAATATCTCACCACATCCCCACATACTTACCTCTGTTTCAACCCTCATACCCTTATCTCACAGCTTGCACAAGCTGTCAGGTATTCATCTATGGCAAGATTGTCATCTATACACATTGCACGATACATGCTTCCTTCTGTCTTGCAGGAGAATGTGGCAAAGAATCATTACCAAAAGAAGCAAACTGATGGAGGACAAGTGCAAGGCTAACAGACTCAATGAATATGTGGTTGTCAGTTCATAATAAGCTTGACCTTAATCCTTCTCACATACTGCTTCCTGATAACCCATAATTAGTTTTGGTTTACAAACTGCAGATACTTTCTTATTTGTACTCTTCCCCCCAGGTTTTTCATCAGCATAACTCCTCCCAGGAACTTCTCTCCTTTCTGATGTGGGGGAGTTTTCACCTGGTTAAGCATCAGTGGCTGAATGGCAAAAAAGCAAAACTGAGGAGATTCCACCAGTAAGACATTTGCAACCACCAGCTCAGACACTGTACTAACAGCTTGTGTACAGTACAGTTTAACTCAGAGGTGAGGTATGCAAAAGGTGAGTCGCTGAGCTTGAATGGCTTGCAGCCAGAGTAGAGAGAAAGAGCAACCCTGGAGCATGAATTCAAGACTTCATGCACTTTCTGCTATGGAGGACTTGCATATTTCAGCTTCAGCTGAGAAACCAGGAACACTGAGGAAATATACCCAGGACAAGGGGGTAGGGGGAGGGTGGTGAGGAGTGACAGCAGCTCCATGATGCCAACTCTGATGTCTTCTCACAGGATGACGGCAATTTGTGCTCCAGACCTGATAGCTTCAACTATACACTTGCTGTAGTCTTCCTTTTTTCCTCCTCATTCCTGTTCTTCCTCCTCATAGTCCTCCATGTCTTGCTTCACAGCTGCTGCCAAAGGCCTAGAATGTGCTATTACCAATTCGTGGAGTACCAGCAATAGCAAATATTGATAACTGATTTACACTATACTACACAGCACCTCCAGAGTGGTTCAGGCAGTGGAAATACAGCTTTAGGATATCCATGGTTTGCAGTGGGGCAGGATGGCTCTCATTAAAGGACCCTTTCCTGATGTGTAAGCGTTGTGAAAAATTAGATGTTCAGTAGATTTCCCTTGTCCCCAAGTAGCAACTCTTTGATGGGGCACAATGGTTCAAAAAATAGCAAGTCACTCCAGGATGAATGAGTCACGATTGCTCGCCAGCTATCAAGGAAATAGGTTGTTCTTTAGAACCAAATCACAATCTGGTTATTAAATAGTAGTTCCACAGTCATGGAATTTGGTTAGATTCCATAAAAAATATAAAGCCATTAAAAAGAACTGAACATTCTTTCTCAGAGACAGAAGAAGGAGTCCTGGATGTTTTCTTCTTATTCTATATGTGCTATTTCTTTTCTAAGTGACCACTGCAGAATTGTGCCCCACTACCTTTACAAAAGATAGCACTGATAAATGGCAATCACTACTGCAACACAACTGCTGAATCATTGTATTAGAGACCAATTGAATTCTTATGGATTTTTTACCAATTGAGTTCTCAAGAGCTGCTCTCAAGGTGATGTGTGGGCAGATAAACACTCATTCCACTTTTCACCATTGAGAAGCTGAAATTTTCATAAGTACTAAACACAAACAGGTTGCTGCTCTCTACGCAAGGATAAGTATGTTAACTTGTCGCACCTTGAACAAAAAACCTCCATTACCTATTCACTATAATGATTATAATTTGAGAAATGTTGCAAACGGGCTAGCAATGGTCTTGAAAATGCCAGAGCATAGAAATTGATTCCGAAGATGACTTTCACATTACTATTCTCAAAGCATTCTAGTTCTATGCTTATAAAGAGGATGTAGTTGTAGCTGCATCAGCATGACATCTCTGAGGCCAGCCTTTGAGAAGTGAGTTGTCCTTGTGTATTATTTTTTACTGCAGGAAAACTGCACCCTAAAGACATCTGTGGGTGGAGACTCTGCTAGGTGTCTCTTCTCTTTCTCCTTCTCTCTTCTGCCATATAACCCTACTTTGTAGCAGCTTCTCCTGAACATCCATTTCCAAAGGAACAGCCACAAAAAAAAACATTTCTGATAGCAAAAGATTTATACTGAAGTTTTAAGTGCACCTTCAGTAGCAGCTCTCCCTCCAGAACTTCTAAACTCCAACATTATACAAAAGTCAAACTCCAGCAAATCACCACCAGTTTTTCTTCCATTCTGCCACCAAAAACTTGATGATGAATTTAGGAAATACAGGTGCAGGTGTTCTTCCTTCTGCCAAATGCTAGGTTCTCCATGTGAGCTTAACACATGATTACTTGGATTGTTGGGGTCCAAATTGAAGGGTTCCTAGTATCAATGAGCGTTACCTGAGGAAAGATGTTACAATCTCCCTCCTCTCCATACTTCTGGCATTCACACATGATGCACCTGCTTTCCTTCTTCAGATTATGGCAGACAGTGCAAGTTGCACTAAAGTGTGTGTCCAAAATACTTAAATTCAAGCTAAATAGTTCCGATGAAGTTCAGTTTTGCAACCATAGGTCCTAATTTAGTATCTTAAAATTGCTATATATATTGCATGATGTCAAAACTGTCCCATTGTTCAAATAACTGTTGGTTATCTTTATTTAGTAGGAAATGCAAACACATTAAAAGAATAGGCTTCAAGGAGGACTTGTCACTAATACAATGATTTAGCAGTAGTGTTGCTATTTATCAGCAGCTATCGTTTGCAAAGATAGTGGACACAGTTCTGCAGTGGAAAAGGAATAGCACCTATAAAATTAGAAGAAAACCTACGAGACTCTTTCTTTTGTCTCTGAAATGTAAGGTTCAATTTAACCATTTCATATTTTTTATGGAATCTAACCAAGTTCCATGACTGTGGAACTATTATTTAATAACCAGAGTGCAACTTGAATGCACTTAGGGTGATTTATGCTTGGTCCCTCCTGATTTTAACAGGGTGTGAGCGGGATGCCAAGGCATATGTTGCTGTTAAAGCTAATTATAATTTTAAAAAGGAATGTAATAATTTCACAACTAAACCTCTATTGAAGAATTTAAACAAAAATAAAATGCCTGGTCAAATAGACATAGCTCAATGAAAATAAAATTTCCAAATTGGCTTACAAGTACAGCAGAAAACTTAAGAGTTGTGAAAAATGTTACTCAGTCTGGTAGATCTTGATTTTTTTAAGTGAACACAGGATCTTATCCTTTAGAGACTAAGACAGGCCTTCTCTTTGGTGGCACAACTAGTAGAGCTGCTGCAATGCAGCTCCTGCCACCTGGTTTCAGTTGTAACATTCTGTGATGTCTGTGTAGAGTTTGCATATTCTCCCCATGACTATCTGGATTTCATTTGGGTGCTCTGGTTTCCTCCTCCCAAAGACAACAGTGTTGGTCGTTAATTGCCATTAGTGAGTTGATGAGTGGTAGAATCTGAGGGAGTTGATTGGAATGTGGGGAGAATAAAATTGGATTAGTGTAAATGGGTGCTTGCTGATCAGTATGAATTTGGTGGGCCGTAGGGCCTGTTTCTGTAGCGCATGCCTCTGCATCTCATGATTACTATATGAAATTACTTGTCTCGCCTACAAGAGAGCATCAAATTACATACATATTCCACACAAAAAAAACTTTTGAGAAATGTTAAGTAACTAATCTTTATGTGAATTAAACACTGCAGAATTAAGTCCTGAGAATACCTAAAATGTGTTTTATTTGTCATATCACAGCATGCTTTACTGCACTTGACTTTCACTGTTTGGACATGATACAGTCAATCAGTCATCAAAAATTTAGACCACAATGTGTATATTTGGAAATCCAAATATTATACGAAGCTACAGTACTCAGCAGATTTATTACTTACTGAATATTTCTCAGTGTATCAGACAGTAATACACTTAAGAAAAAGTGATTGAAACTAATTTGATGAACAACAAATCCTGCAGTTTTTTTAAATACATACTGTAGAAGCTGCTATTTGACTTTCATTTTCACAAAGTAGAATTCCTTACATTATTTGTTCATTTCGGAAATGTGGAGAGGTGTCACAATCATTTATTGTCTATACCTAAGCTAAGTATTTGGGGCAGTTAAAAGTAAGCCGTGTTGGTGTAGTTTCAAAGTCAGGCGTTATTTAGATCATGTAAGGACAGCAAAGTCCCTTCCCTAAAGGATACTAATAAACTATTTGGGCATTTACCTCAATCCTATTGGTCACTTCCACATGCAAATTTTGGAAAAATAATTTATTTATAGAAATATTTGCTTTCTGAAATCCTAACGAAGCTCACACTGCACTTGTAGAATTAAATATATTGTAAATGGTGGAGCCCTGCAGCTTAACTAATTGAGCCAAAAAGATATAAAATTACATAGAGAGGATTCCTTCTCATAGGATATGGCACAGAAACGGGTCAGTCAGACCAACCAGTCCATGCTAACTTTTATATTCCACTTGAATCTCCTCTCTCCTTATCTAAATCTATCATCTTAATCTTCTGCTCCCATTTTCCTCATATGCATGTGCAACCTCCCCTTTTGACTTCAGTCACTCCTTGTGGTAGCATATTCCACATTCTCAGCAACCCTGGGTAAAGAAGTTTCCACTGAGTTTTCTATTTGAAATCTTGGCAACTATCTTATGTTAATGTTCTCTAGCTAAACTCTTTCCCATAAGCTGAAACATTCTATTTCCACTGTATCAATGACTTTCATAATTTTAAGATTCCTATTAGTTCACTCTTTAGCCTTCTTTACTAAAGAAAAAAGAGGTGCAATCTTCTCATCCTTTCCTGATTTGTATACCTATATTTTTCTTTATCACCCTTGCAAATCTTTTCTATACCCTCTCCAGTGTGTCTTCATCTTTCTCATAATGAGATCCAGCTGGTTCAAGTGAGCTTCCAATTGATGGTGGCTCCCAGATTTTGATGATACTGCTACTAAATGTCTTAGAAATGGTTATTGCCTGGAGACTGTCTGACATAAATGTTACTTGCCACTTATGATGGTTATGCATGCCACTTACGAACCTGCCTGACATAAATGTTACTTGCCACACAGAATGATGGAGGGTGTCCTTGGGTGAAGAAGAGTTTGTCTCAATAAGGATTGTGTTGTAGTCACTCCTGTCAGTGCTGTCATGAACATTTGCAATTGTAACACACAGACTGGTGTGGATGAAATAAATAGTGGTATCCCTTGCTCACTGCCTGTCATGAACCCAATCTGGCAGCTATCTTTTTTAAGGGTCCCCCACCCTGAATATATTTTCTTCACTTGTTGGTCTCTGCTCCTTTGATGTGCTAAGCGCAGATGGTAGGTGGTAACCTAAGGCCACTTAATCCTCCTGTTAATCACTGTTCTGCCACTTCCATTGGATTGGCCCTGCCAGTTAGAGACGGAAGGAGTCTTATGCTTGTTGGAATAAGGTATAATTATTGTGAGCCTAACTCTATCAGCTGTTGCTTGATTAGTTATTGTAACTGCTCTCCTTAAATAAGATACCATTAAGTAATAAAGTGCATACCTTGGCAATGTTGACCGGGGTGGAGGTGACTTAACCCTATCCAAAATCAGTTCATCCAGTCACATTCTTATTATGTTTCAATGTAATGGTTTTGATACCAACTTTTTGACCATTTCAGAGGTAGTTAAGAATCAACCAGATTGCTGTGAATTTGAAGCTGCACTTAAGCCAAACTAGCCAAGAAGAGGACATTTCCTTCCCCGAAGAATATTAGTGAGTCAGGTGAGTTATTTTGATAATTTAATATTTTCATGGACACTATTATTAATGGCTAGCTTTTTCTTCATTTTTTTATTGAATTAACTGAATTTTAGCTCTTCCATAGATAATTAGGCCAGATGTCTAGATTACAAGCCCTATAATTTAACCATTGCCCTGTATCTTATCATGGGCATTAAGTGTATTGTTTTCAAAAAATGTGCCTCAACACTAACCTCATATCAGTATTTTAATTTTAAAGTTAATATTTTTTGAGATTTGATTTAAAATAAGAATACACAGCATCAACTTTTCACTGATACGTTGGGTATAGTTTAATGCAGAAATTAGTAATACAGCATATCTCAACTGGCTGAGCTGCTTTTCTACCTTAAACAAGGGAAATAAGTGAGTTTTGTAAATATTCAAAGTATTCATGAATCAGTGTCTCTGTGGAATACTTTGAAATGTAACTTCATATAACAAAGTGTAAGTGAACTAAATCATAATTAAAACTTAGCAAGTTGTCTGTCCCTTTAAACAAAAAGTAATTGTTATGTGCGTGCATCATAATTTCATCAAATATAATGCTTTTTGTTAATCGCAAAGTTTTGAAAATCACTTTTCAGTTTCTGTCTCAATTTAACTGCAGGCTCCAGACCTTGTTTTGCACTCTGGAAAATATTTTAATGTTAGCTAAAAATTGTGACTGTTTGAAAATGCTTATTATTGGTTCCTCTTTGAAACCTGGCACCAATGAACACTGGAAAAGGAGTGGTTCATTCTGCTGAATCTTTTTACACAGCTCTCTTTGTTATTGATGTGACTTCTTCACACACAGCAAAATCCAGGCCATTAAACTCTTTATTAGTTTAATTCATGAAAGAAAGAATCCAAATGTAGAGAGAAGAAAATAAAATCTTATGTGATACACAAAATGTTGTGAATATAAGCTCTGTAATTTACTCCTTTAAATTGGGGGTTTAAGTATTGGTAAGTTATACCAATAGTGGCATTCTGAACTAAAAGAGCATAATTCTTTCAATTGATGTAGTTATCTTAACTCTGTATTCATGGTAGCTTAATTTAATTATACTCTGGACAATGCCATTAGATGGACAGTATTGACGTTGAATAAATGTAGGAACTAAACTCAAGGGTCAAACTTCAGAGAACCCTTTCTGTCTTTGACCTCCAGAAATCTGATAATACTACATTTCCCCTATGCTAAAGAAAACAAGGTTATGTAACAGTGACCTGATAAAGCTTGCTATGGGAAGGTGCATACATCTGAACTCTCACACTCCTTCTCATTAGAAATTTCCTATTGGACTTTAACCAGATAGATCTGTTAAGGTATTGTCCAGTGGGGATGCGTGCTATTAACAGTAGGAAAAGGGCCACTGTTGCTTCCTATTAACCTTGCTGAACATGGAAGTAAGCCAATATATCATTATGAACATTTGTTGTTTGGGGATAAATGCATGTCACCAAATAGAATCAGTTTTCCTGGTGTTATTGTTGCACCTGATAAAAATGCAGATGGTGTTTCCAATTATTAAAATAGTGGTGCACCACTTGTATTCTGTACTGATCTGTTTGTTAATGCACACAACTTAAAAGTGCAATTATATTGCAGCTAAATGGTTGTAATGAAAAAATATGTTTAGCCAGCAGAATGGGTTAGATTTCAGTAAAGAAAGGCACAAAATAGCCTTTTGAATGCCTGCTTGGAAGCATTCACAATGCTATCTTTCCTAGCAGAAAAGGTTATATTGTAGACTCTATACATCAAAGTAAGTTGGTACATTTATATTTATTTAAAGTATCATTATATTAAATAGTAATAGCATCTTATTTGTAATATTAGTATGATTATTATGTTAAATGAACAATATTCAATTGATTTAATTCAACTGCAACCATAAGGGTGAGTTAAGTTTTATATCTTAAAATCACACATACATAATTTTTTTTAAAGAACTGAAAAGCAATTTAAAAATTAGGGGTTAAAAATTCCAGTTGCTGATGTTAGCAGGCAGGTGTTTAAAGCTTAGGGCCCCTACAAAATTCCTGCATTTGGTGATTCAACACTCACATGAAAATGTTTTTTTAAAATGGTTTATGTCATGTGGAAATAGTGGATAGAATAATATTATTTAGGAACATTTACTATTTCCCATTTATTATTTCTTAGCTTTAATGAGATATGAAACTGAAACCCTCATTACCCGTTCAAGTGTCAGCAGCAGATCCCATAGCACTTTGAAAATAGTTGGTCAATATGTTAGGCAACATTCTTTCATCAACAATAGTAATAGAAAATGACTTGTATTATTCTTTCTGTTTGTGAATCCTTAATGGCTGTCACAATCGAGTACACCAACAGCAACTACACTTCAACCATTACTCATTGGCTGTAAAGCTTGAGCATGGTGTTTCTTTGCATAGTTTGCCTATAAATCTGGCTTTGACCATTTGCTCTATACTTTTTCTGCCGTGTGAATGTGTCATCAGGTGTTATAATCAGAAACATTTTAAACAATGTAAATCAAGTTAAATATATAAATAGAAAAATGGAACGTTGACATCTTATTCTTCAGTCATTATCAGTTATGAAAACTGGTGAGGCTGATAGCTCCTGTGGGGAGTGTAGCCAGAACGAAGGCACCAGGGTGACTCAGAAGTACAAGAAGGGTGGAGGAAAGTCAAGGAAGCTACACCAATAGGAGTTTCAGCAGTCTGGGTTGTTATGTTGGTGCCTTGAATATTGATTCATGGATATAACTGAGTAGAACTTTCTAAATTATGGAGCGTGAACAGCCAGAAATTGGGGTCCCGATCAGTGTGACAGAGGCAAAAAGAGAGGTGAGACAAGACTGACTATAGAGAGCTAGGTTAAAAAACACAACCTAAAGGATAATAAATGAATGAATTACTGCTGGTGCCATGCACTAGTGAGTACAAAAGTAGGAGAAAGGTGCAAATGCATGTGTGGCTGAGGAGATATTACAAGAAAGTGGGCTTTAGATTCCTCAGGCATTGAGATGGGTTTAAAGAGTAATGGGACCTGTACATGCCAATTGCATTCCTGTTCAACAGGGCTGGGACTTATGTCATTCCAGGGAGATTTGCTGTAAGCGATGATTTAGATGAGGGTGTCACGGAGACTGGAACTTGAGAATACTTACAGAAGGGGAATACTAAGGAATTTTGGAAAGTAGAGGAAAGAAAATTTTACAAACTTTTAGATTTGTTGTAGTGCCTATTGGTCTTTTTCTTAAATTCATGGAATCTGGGAAATAAGATCATTGAATCAAAAGCACAGATAGGCCCATGGAAATATGACAAAAC
This sequence comes from Pristis pectinata, assembly GCF_009764475.1. NCBI lineage: Eukaryota > Metazoa > Chordata > Chondrichthyes > Rhinopristiformes > Pristidae > Pristis > Pristis pectinata. The sequence continues at coordinate 26,939,901 of NC_067420.1, forward strand.
AGCTGTTGCTAGAAGGGAAAGAAAGATCACTCAACATTCCTGATTATAGCATTGCAGTTGAAAGGTGGATTGGGATTAAAAAGGAACAAGTTACAATCTTGGGTAAAAAAGTAATTACAGCTGAGAGGAGGAATGATAGACTGAAAAAATCAAAAGTTGAACTAATGAATAAAATATAGGGAGACATTCCACTGGGTGTGTTCTGTAGACCCCTGAACAACCAGATGAAGATAAAAAATAGGTAGAAGTGTCTCTGAGACGTGCTCTAGTGCCTTGCTTATTACTTGGGGTGCATTCCCAGAAATGAGAACACTAATGGAATCAGTGCTGAAAGATGTCTTAATGACATTATATGTAGCTTAGTGTGGAGAGGCTGCCTATGAGGGTTGATGTTGGGAATTGAGGCAAGTGGTGTGGCCACTCCATGCTTAAATACAGGACTCAGGCTATATCCTGGCTGGCACAGTGATTGTTGTCTAATGCTAGGGAGTAGTAGGGAGTTGTGAAGCCAAACAAGGAAGCAACATTATCCACTGTACCCAACAGGCAGTCATGAGAGGAACCAAATCATCCGGGTGGTCTATCAACATGTGGAGCGGTGGTACCCATCCCCAAAAATGGCCCAGTCCCAGATGGTCCCTTTCTATTTTGATCAGTCACAAGCTAAGAATTTCCATACATTGATGAAGATGTTGCATTTTCTCAAGAAAGCTTTGAGAACAACCTTGAAACATTGTCTTTGTCCTCATGGAGTCAGGAATACTATGTCTATTCTGAAAATTTGCTGTCAGACTTATAAAAGATGTATAGCCCATCAGAGAAGCTCTGACGATGGATTTGGAGAATTTTCCAAAGACTGCATTGGTGGAGTCTGCTGCAGGTAGACTATGTCTCCAAAGTGTACTGGGTGTGTATGTGGGTCTGTGTACGTGTCTGTGTGTGTGTTTATGGGGGCAGGGGGGAAATAATCACTGCTGCTTGGTAGACCATGACCTTAGTGACCTTACTGCTGAGCTTCAGATCTTGAACTTCAAATCCTCATTTCATCAGATCGCCAAGGGCTGTGCTGATGCACTGGAGCGATAGTGAATTTCATTGTCCATTTCAGTCTTCACAAAGTGGTGGCTCCCAAGATGTGGGTCTTTGGTCTTGCCAGGGGGTGGCGTTGTACAGCAGGGGCAGGTTGAGACTGGATGGGTGGCACTGCACTTGTTTCTATTCTTATCCGTCTACTCGTGAGTAGAGAGTCATTTGCCATGGGTTAATGCTCCCACACCATTCCAAATGTTGTCCTTCAAGCATCTGAACCTTCACCTCCTTATTTTGTTTAGATGGTGTCTCTTAAAAACATCGTATGAAAATGCAGCCTTTGTTCATGTGTATATTTGCTATAACCAGCATCAGCATCTCGCTCCACCCTTTTGCTATCTTTAAACTGTCAAACTGCATGTGCTGGTTCAGAAGCAATTTCCACTAAGTATCAGAAAGACTATAACTCTTGCCTTCACTCACCAGCACAAATTCCGTTCTCTAGTGACCATCCCTCTCCCTGCAACTATCTGAGATTGAAGCAGTCTATTTACAGCCTTTGTCTCACATTTGACCTGAGATAAGTTCAGCTTGTGCTTTCACTATGACTGCTAAACTCTTCCTCTATAATATCACCTGAATTCAGTGCTGCCTCAACATATAGGCTGCTGAAGCCATTGTCCGTGTCATTATTAGCTCTAATCTCGAATATTCCAATCAGCGCTTTACCCTCCACATACTTCAAATCCTCCAAAGCTCTGCTGTGTCCCATTTGCACTGTGTCCAGCATACTTATTACTCCTCCACTTGCTGACTTTCAATGATTACTTGAGGATTCTTGATTTTAATTGTTTTACCACTCATGGCTTTGCCTTCACCTGACAAGGCCTGATGATTTAGAATTCTTTCCTAAATACTATCCCACATCTTTTCCTCGTTAATCCACTCTTTAAACATTACCTCTTTAACCAAGCTTTTGTCATTTCCTGTGATATCACTTCATTGGTCTCAGTATTAAATTTAGTTTGCTAATGCTCCAGTGAGGTGCCTTGTGGAGTTGACAATGTTCTGGATGGTATATAAATATTGTGGGAGAAGAGAATTAATTGCAGATTATAAACCTAGTAATGGAACCAGGCAAAGAGAGTCCCACTGCATACTGTGATCGTGGTCAAGAATGCAAACTTGCGAATTATGATGTATGAGACACTTTAAACTAGTGCATTACCATTTGAATCTACCATTGTATGCATGGCAATCCACACTTTTTTTAATACCACATATCATACTGCATTTATGAGGATGAATTTGTAATTTCAGGATTAAACTCTACTCATTTAGTTCTGCCAAAATGCATTTTGGAAGTGCAATTTGTATTGGAATGTTTGGAATTTATCTGGTTGATTTGATTGGACTGACTGATGGAAAGCACAGAATATTAAATTGCAAAGTCTATTTTAACTGTCACCAGTACTTCTATCATCATTTGCTTGTTTCCAACATCATTATCTAGGTACTTGCTGTTCTGAAAAGTGCAGGTTCGATTACTTAAAGTGCCAGACTTTAAAAGGATCATTGCTCTCTTGATACAATAGATCATCGTTTAAATGTCTGATATTATTTCACTGCATCTTGTGATGAATAGAAAACATTCTGCACATCCTAGTAAATGCATTTGTATTACCAGGGAGAAAGGCCATTGGGAAGAAGTACATTAATCAATAGCTATCTCAATTTTATCTAATGGTGCTTTGGAACAGTGATTCTGATCAAGGTAAGAATCTGTGGTCATAATCAACAATCTACTTGGAGGTCAGTTTTTGGATAACAATTAGTATTTAATCTTAACCTGAAGTTGTATTTTGGAACCTCAGTCATCTTCAACACCATCCAGTTCACTCCATAGGTATGATTTTAACATCTCTTTGGTATATTTGCACACTCAGAATGTAAGGAGGATACTCCCGAAGGCTGAGAATACAGGGTATGCCATTAATAATTGAGATAGGAGAAATTTCTTTACTCAGATGGTGAACTTATGGAATTCTCTACCACAGAATACAGTGCAAAATCATAGGTGCTTGATGATCGCCGAGGACTAGGTGGGTCAAAAGGCCTATTTCCCTGCTGTATCTCTCTGCAACTCTTTAATTCTAATATCCAACATGACCAAGCCCACTAGGCATTACCTTGTCCTTATAAAACTTCTCAGGCTTTTCATATGGTCATATTTTTCACCTTTGCACTACCATTTCCTAAATCCAGCTTATTATCTTTATTATGACTCTTTAGAAATGCTCCCATAACTCCTCAAAAAATAAATAATCAGCATGGATTTGAGCATGGGAAATCATGTCTCACGAATTTGATTGAGGTTTTTGAAAAGGTGACCAAGAGGATTGACAAGGGCAGAGCAGTAGATGTTGCCTAGTGCATTTCAGCAAGACCCTTGACAAGGTCCTGCATGGTCAGCTGGTTCAGAAGGTTGGGATCCAGAGTGAGCTAGCCAATTGGATACAAAATTGGCTTGGTAGAAGGAGTCAGAGGGTGGTAGCAGAGGGTTGTTTATTAGATTGGAGGCCTGTGGCCAGTCGTCAGTGGTGTGCCTCAGGGATCAGTTCTGGGTTCACTATTGTTTGTCATCTACAAGAGAATGTAGATGGCATGTTTGGTAGGTTTGTAGATGACACCAACATTGGTGGTATAGTGGACAGTAAAGAAGGTTATCTAAGATCTAGATCTAGATCAACTGGGAAAGTTGGACAAGGAATGGCAGATAGAATTTAACTTGGACAGATGTAAAGTGTTGCATTTTGGTAAGGACTTGCACAGTAAATGACAGGGCCCTGGAGGATGTAGTAGAACAGAGAAACCTAGGAGTACAAGTACATAGTTCTCTGAAAGTGGTAATACAGGTATACAGGGTGGTGAGGAAGGCACTTGGCATGCTTGCCTTCATCGGTCAAGCCATTGAGTACAAGAGTTGGGACGTCATGTTACATCTGTACAAGACATTGGTGAGACCACACTTTTGGAGTATTGTGTCAGTTCTGATTGCCTACCTATAGGAAGGATATCATTAAGCTAGAAAGGGTGCAGAAAAGATTTACAAGGATGTTACTGGGACTGGAGGGCTTGAGTTATAAGGGGATACTGGATAGACTGGGGCTTATTTCCATGGAGTGTAGGAGACTGAGAGGTAACTTTATAGAGGTATATAAAATCATGAAGGGTATAAATAAGGTGAATGGTCACAGACTTTTTCCCAGGGTGCGGGAGTCTAAAACTTAGAGGGCATAGATTTAAGGTGAGAGGAGAAAAATTTAAAGGGGACCTGAGGGGCAACTTTTTCCCATAGAGGGTGGTGGGTATGTGGAACGAGTTGCCAGAGGACATGGTAGAGGCAAATACAATTACAATGTTAAAAAGATGTTTGGACAGGTACATGAAAAGGAAAGGTTTAGAAGGATATGGGCCAAATGCAGGCAAATGGGGCTAACTCAGGTGGGCAACTTGGTCATGGCTGTGTAACTCTCTGACTCCAATCTAGCAGCTTTCTAATTTATGCCCTAGCCAGGATTAAACCTTGCTGTTGACTGAATTATTTTCGGTCATAGTTATGCTAATTGTTAATAGTAATTATTTCTCAAGGAAGATGGTGAGACTCCTCTGGATAAGAATATGCAATGTTGTCAACATAGCATCTTCATTAATATCCAAACTTGTTCATTGGTTGTGAATGGGTTAATTTTCTTATCTCTGTATCGCTTATGGTGCAGACAGCCCATTCAGCAAGCCATCTCATGGCTAACAGCAACAGCTCTGATCTCATCAGCAAACTGCACTTGAAGCTGAACAATACGGTCTTCTCCTAAGAACACAATTACCAGAAGTTCACAGCTTTTCACTGAAACCTCCCCAAGGACTAAAATGCCAGCCTGCTTGTCTGCTCCCAGAATAATAGTTGCTGCCAGTTTTTTTCACCTTTATCGTACTTTAAGTGATTTAATAGCTGTTTCATAAGGCAACATATGTAAGAGCACAATTCTTTAAAATACGATGTCACACAGAAATATAAAATTAAACTAGTTATAAAAATGCAGGCTTTTGTCATTGTGTCATTAACTAAACTGATAAACCTGAGATTGCCATATTTCATCAATATGCATAATGCAGCCTGATATATGGAATAGATTGGGAAAGAGAAGAAAATCCAGTCAAAATGATTAATATATAATAGGTTCCCTTTGTGTATGAATTACTGTGAAATGCTGCAGGTTTTCCTGACATACTGAATGCTGTTTTACCATTTTCATTTTTAAGAAGTTATGTTAAATAGTTTATTTTAAAGGGGAAGGATGATTATTGATAATGATTGTGGGATCTGGAGAAAGCAGAGGCATCAGGTGTGAGGATATCACCTTCAATGTTATTAATCCTATAATTGGTCATGTCCTCAACAATGAACATTTCAACAATAGGCATCACCATCTTTGCTATTAAGGTTATGCACCATTTTCTCCTGCACAAGGGAAGGAAATGTACAATGTAGTGCAATCAGTTTAATTGATGCTTGGCAAACAGGAACATCTCAGAGTAAGCTTTATGGAAGGGAAGTCTCACTCTATTTCATCTTTGTTTTATCGATTCAAGGGATGTGGGCTTTGCAAGCATTTAATTGTTTATTCCCATTTGCCCTTGAGAAAGTTGTGGTGAGCTGCCTTCTTGAATCACTGCAGTCCTTGAAGTGTGGGTATAGCCACAATGCTGTTAGGGAGAGTGTTCAACAGTGAAGGAACAACAATATATTTCCAAGTCAGGATGGTGTGTGGCTTGGAGGGCAACTTTCATGTTGTGGTCTTCCCATGCTTTTGCTGCCCTAGTCCTTCTAGCTGGTAGTGGCCGTTGCTATGGAAGGTGCTGTCTAAGGAGTCTTGGTGAGTTGCTTCCTGCAGATGGTTCCTTAGGACCATAGAATCTTGTATTGAAGAAGCCACTTAGTCATTGTGCCAATACCAAGACAGTTCGACATCATGTCCAATTAATGCTCCATTTAGTGTCAATGAAAAGTTGATCCACCTTTGTGGTGTAAAAAAATTTGTAGTTTGTGAATAGAGGACAAAAAAAATCTTTAAAAATAAAACTGTCAGTTCTGAAATATGCTGACTTGTTTGAAAAGCTGTTAAATGTATTAAAAGTTTCTACCCATTGATGAATTCACTGTTACAATTGTGTTGTCAGTCACTGTCCAAAATGGAGACAACAAAAAGAGACACAAAGAATAAACGATGAGCAAAAGTTTTTATTCAGATGTACGAATAATGGCTATTGCTGTGGACGCATTTAATAACATGTCCTTTTCAAATTTCTTGATATGATGCTACTCAAATATCCAACTTTTCACTTAAAGATTGATCAACAATTTTCCAAGGGATGGAGTAATTTTAACCTGACAATGGCATTTTATTGTAATGTTAAACTGTATTGATTAATTGCAATTCTTGTTCAACTTACTTTTTTGAGAATGTCTTAAATTATATCAAAGAAGACGTCAGAAAATGAAAATCAATAACATTCAGGTCGTAATCATTTAAGATGAAGCCTGCTTTCTTTCATATGGCACTTTGACTTGTTAACCAAATTGCTGTACCAGTCATGGGTTTTCAAATCAGAAATGGACAACTTACCTGTTATCCAATAAGATTATGAGATGGTTGTTCCAATTCACTTAAAAGCAAAGATCCTTACAAGAACAGTTCAATTCTCCACAAGATCTAGATTTCCCTGAAGTGTATTTTCAGAATTTGTTCAGTTGCCTTCCTCTTTACATGCAAAAGTACTAATACTGCAGATGGACTTAATTCCTTTGCAACAACTGTTCCTGTGTTCCTAAAACTAATCAGACTAATTTTGTAGCTCAAACCTTATTCTCTGCTTACTGCATCTATTCCATGAATAAATTGATTTTGCTCATGAGTATCTGGAGCCCATTTCTTCATTGAATCAATGGACATTCTGATTATAATCAACTACTTCTGCAAACTTTTATTCACATATAAGAAAATTAAGAAAATAATTCTTTGTGTTCAACAATTGTTTCTTTATTCTTAATTACAATACTGACCTTGACATTAAAAGGGCCAAATATGAAGGGTAGGTAGGAAGTGAAGTTTTGCTGTGGGAAACCCTGAAAGCTGAGTTTTCCTGCATACTGCTGACTTTTTTAATATATTGTTTACAGTGTGCTGTGCGAGAAGCTAGCCTGATTTAACACTGGATGTTGGGGAAGAGGGGTGAAAGAGGATGGTTCTTTACATGAGGAAATATCTGATGGCAATTAGCTTGAAAATTTGAGGAGAAGCATTCTTACCCTGTCCTAGGTTACCTGCAACTGTAAAGTCTGACTTCATTGGTATTTGGCTGTCAGGTTTCCAAAGCACAACATCCCACTATAAAACTGCAACACAGGATAAATCAGAGTCTGCCAGCTTCATTGAATATTTAAATTGCCAAACTCGCCCTTGCTCCCTAAACCTTGAAGTGGGTGAATTTAATTACCTATATTTGAGTAATAAAATTCAGTCCACTTTTGAAAAATGCACTGAGCGTGATATTTTCACATGGATCGTAGAAATATAAATTGTCCTCTGTTCAATAATTTACAGAGCATGATATTGTAACATGGATTATAGCAATACAAAAGGCGAAGGCCTTCTACTCTACCTTTTGTATTTTTCTGGGTTCAGTCAATCCACCATATATCTTTCAGGTTCCTCGGCTCTTGCCTTTGAAGTTTTCTCTCCAGTCTTTAAAATCTACCTCTTTAATAATATTTTTGCTACCTGCCTCAAACTAATTAATAGGAATGAAATACAGTGGGAAGTGTATCTTGGATTTTCAATTTATATTTTGGTCATTCATGAAAAGTTTCAGTGAAAGTGCATTGACCAAACTTATTAGAGAGTTATGAATACAAAATTACTCTGGTATATTAAAACTATTTCATTAATTTAAAGCTTTACTAAAAGCTGATAAATCCCCAGGGATGGAATGGTGATAGAGGATAAATAGATTGTCATCTTCCAAAATTTTATAGACCCTAGAACACCTTCCACAGATTAGAAGTTTGCATATGTAACCCTACTATAATGAATGGAGAATGAGAGAAAACAGGGATCTATAGGTATTTAGCCTGACATCAGTAGCAGGGACAATGCTTGGTTTAGGAAACAAAGGTCAGGTTGCAGGTGAAATTTGGTGGCACAGTGACATAGCTCCTATAGTCTGAGTTTGATCCTCATCTTATGGTGCTGTGGTTTGTATGTCCTTCCTGTGAAAGTGTGGGTTCTTTCCCAACCCTCCCCCCAACATCCCAAAGGTTGGGGGGGGGAAGGGGTGCAGGAGAATTGGGGAGAGTTGGGGAGCATGTGAAAGAGAAAAGGTTACAGCACAAGAGTAGGGGAGTTGCTCTGAGAGCCAGTGATGGCGTTGCTCTGAGAGCCAGTGATGGTTCAATGGGCCAAACGGTCTCCTCTGTCATAAGGAAATATGAAAATATGAGAAATTCTATTATTCAGGAAGTGGTAACAGGCACTTAGAAAACAATAATAGTATTAGGCAGTTGTGTGGGAATTGCAGGAGATACAGTACCTGTCCTTTTATCTGTTCCTTTCCCAGCATCCAGAGACCCAAGCAGTGATTCATTTGCATGTCTTTCAGTCTGTTGTGTTGCATTCAGTGTTCACAATGTGGTCTCCTCTACACTGGAGATTGGTTGATTGCTTTGTGGAGCACTTGTGTTTAGTCCGCAAGAGTAACCCTTAACTTTCTGTTGTCTGCCAGTTTAATTACCATTCAGTCTGTGGCTTCCTGCAATATTACAACGAGGTCCAATACAAGCTTGAGGAACAATGTCTCATCTTCCATCTGGGCCCATTGAATCTTCTGGACTCTCTGACTTTAAGAAACTCAATATCAAATTCTGCAACTTTAGGTCTCTCTGTCTGTATCAGAACTGGCCATTTCTGTCTGTTATCATTTTTGCTCAGTTTTCTTAATCAATTTGTGACAGGCTGGGCGTGTCCCATAGTCTTGTCATTTGCAACACATTACACAAAGAAGATTAATGTGCTGATAAATGCCCCCATTAACCCATTTGGGCTCACCCTTTTAGAAGTATTCCCTCTGCTACTGAAAACTAACTTGTTTTCCTCTCCTTCCCAGCTCTGTCAAGGGTTCCAGGCCTGAAACATTAAATTTTCTTTATCCACAGGCAGGAGTAATGGTACAACTGAATGGGTTGCTGTGTCATTTCAGTGGGAACTTAAGAGTCAACTATATGGATGGGTCTGGAGTCATATATAAGCCAGGTGGCGTAAGGATAGCAGATTTCCTCCCCTGGAAGGCCTTAGTGAATCAGATTAGACTTTACGAGAATCTGGTAGTTTTTCTAAGAATAGTTACTATATTTGTAAATTACAGATTATTCTGAATTTAAATTCCAGTAACTAAGCTATTATGCCACCATCATAACTAAGGTGGAGACACAAGGGACTGCAGATGCTGTAATCTGGAGCATAAAACAAACTGCTGGAGGAACTCAACAGGTGTGGATCTGTGGAGGCAAAGGGATGGTTGATGTTTCGGGTCTCGGGTCAGTAAGCATTGAAGGGAAAATATTTCAATAGCTGGAGTCAAGCTACATGGGTGCCGGAGGTCAATCATCCCAACCACAACATAACCTCAGGAGTTTCTTAGGACAATGTTGTGGACTCAACCATCTTCAGTGGCTATATAAATGGGGATGTTTGCTGATGAATGTTCAATTCTATTTGTAATTGCTCAGCAAATGAAGCAGCCCATGCCTGCATGCAGCAAGACCTAGATAACATTCCAGCATGGGCTGATTGATGACAAATAACATTCATATCACTAAAGTACCAGCAATATCAATCTCCAGTAAAAGAGAAGCTAACTACCTACTCTTGACATTCAATGGAATTGCCATAACCAATTCCCCTCCTCCTTTCCCCCATCAACATCCTGGGGTCACCATTGATGAGATCCTCAAGTGGACCACCATCTAAAAACTGTGGCTACAAGAGCAGGCCAGAGGCTGGGTATCCTGTGGTGAGCAACTCACCTCCTGACACCCCAAGGCCTTTCTACCATCTGCAAAGCAGAAATCCAGAGTATAACAGAATACTATCCACATGCACTGGATGAATGCAGCACCAACAACTTATAAGAAGTCAATACCATCCAGGACAAAACAGCCTGCTTGATTATGCCCCACAAAACCACCCTAAACATTCATTCTCTCCACCACAGTGGCTGCAGTGTATACTATCTTCAAAACATATAATAGCTTCCTGTCCCGGTTGATCTGAAAGAATCTCCCAAACTCACAATCTGGACCATCAAGAAGGACAAAGGGATCAGGCACCTCAGAACACCACCTTCTGCAAGTTCCCTTCAAGCAGTACACCATCTTAATGGTTAAATGAATGAATGAGGATATGGTAGATGGTATACAATATGGAAATACAAGGTACATACTCTCCCTCTCCCACAGATGCTGCCTGAACTACTAATAATCTGTTTTTATTTTCAGACTTCTGATATTTGCAATATTTTTTGCTTTCTAGCCTTTACTCTTTTGAGTTTAGAAGATGAAAGATGATTTCATTGAAACATACAAGAGTCTTAAAGGAGCTTGACATGATGGAAGCTGGAATCCTATTTCCTTTGAGGGATGTCTTGAACCCAAGACCAGAATAAGGAATTGGCCATTCAAGACTGAGATGAGAAGAATTTTTTTCACCCAGAGGGCAGTGAATTTTTGAATTCTCTGTCCATTAGATTTGTGGAGGTTCAGTCACTGAGTATATTCAAGAGACTCTGTGATAGGTTTTCAGATGCTAGAGGAATCAAAGTATATGGGGCTTCATGTCAAAGGTCAGTAAGATTTTATTGAATGGTGGAGCAGGCGTGAAAAGCTGGATAGTCTACTCTTTTTCCTACTTCTTACATTCTTGTATTCTTGCTAATTTCAGGCACTTATAATTCCCCATTGCTTTTTATATCAGTTGTCATCAAATCAGCTGACCTCTGGTCCCATGTTGTGATTAAAATATTGTGTTCAGATTAATATGATATCAATGAAAATTCAAGCAAACCGATTCTCCAAATCCAAATGCAACATATTCTCGGCTTTATTTGACTTCACGATCTACCTTGTTGTGACCTTGCACCTTATTGCACAGCACTTTCTCTATAGCTGTGACACCTTACTCTGTACTGTTATTGTTTTTACCCGTACTACATCAATGCACTCTGTACTAACTCAACGTAACTGTACTGTGTAATGAATTGACCTGTACAATCGGTATGCAAGACAAGTTTTTCACTGTACCTTGGTACAAGTGACAATAATAAACTAATACCAATACTTCTAGCTTTTCATTACTATGACATGTACCTGCAGTTTATGACATTGTAAAAAGTGAGCATTCTTAAATATTTCTTTTGTAAGCTATAATTTAGGATTTATTTATTTATAGTTTGTGAGAACAAGTGATGTTGGACATGAAGACCAGGTAGAACATGACATCAATTAACGTGAGACTGGGCTGACACAGGATGGAACGATGCAGGACGTGCTGAATATTAGCTTTGAACTTTAAAGAATCAAATGTGCCATAAAGACATAATAGCTGGCCATACAATTTCTTGAGCCTGTGCCACCATTCAAGAAGATTATAGATGATCCTAAGCCCCATATCCACTTTCCCATCCAATTTCCATATCCTCTGATTCTCTCATTGTCCAAGAACCTAGCAATCATGACCTGAACAGTACTCAGCAGCTGAGCATCCATTGCTCTCTGAGGTGGAGTATTCAAAAAAAACTTACAAACCTCAAAGAGAAACAACTTATCATCATTTCTGTTCTAAATGGGTGATCCTTTATTTTGAAACTTTGCTCAATAGGTCTGGCATCTCCAGGCACAGGAAAGAACTCCTCAGCTTCTGCTGTGCAGGTACCTCTCAAAGTGTTGTTTGTCCCAATAAGACCTAGATGATTAAATGACTGAGGGTTTCCAGATATTGGTTTTCTGGATTTTAATTGCTTAATTATCTTTATTTTCTTGTAGTTTTCTGTTTCCATTTATCAATTCCTTAACTGTTGGCTCATTCTTAACTCTGCCATTTTTATGTTAATATAAAGCCAGATTATGTTTTGACTGGTCAAAGAAATGATAAATTTTATGTCCAGGTCAGAGGCTAATGATAAAGAGTTCATGGATATCTCGTAATGCTATTGCAGCGCCAGCGACCCAGGTTCAATTCCCACTGCTGTCTCTAAGGAGTTTGTACGTCCTGCCCGTGTCTTCACGGGTTTCCTCTGGGTGCTCAGGTTTCCTCCCACGTTCCAAAAAGACATACAGGTTAGGAGCTGTGGGCATGCTATGTTGTCACTGGAAGAGTGGCGACACTTGCGGGCTGCCCCAGCACATCAGCACATTCTCAGTAACGCAAAAAGACGCATTTCACTGTGTTTCGATGTACATGTGACTAATAAATAAATAAATATATCTAATTATGAAATATGTTAATTTGAAAAAGGAGTGATTTAAAGATATCAGAGTTAGGACTTTGTATATTCTTTAATATTATACAATATATAATAAATACTTCCTATCGTTCAGTGGCATAGAATCATTACTCCTGTATGTGAAAATCACACCTCTTGCATGTCAACATTGACTTGCATTGATCAATATATACAAATACAATCATGTCCCTCAGTGCACCACTAGTTATGCTTCGTGATCTGAACCAGGCATTAGAGTTAGTCATATGGGTTCCCATGTATTCCTCCAATCTTTTCAAATATTACACTAGATGTGCTCTAAGATTTTATTGACAGATGTGTATAATTGTTATAATTGTGTTGATTTAAATGAGCACAACTTATCTTTTCATAATTATATAAAGTAATGAACCTGCTACACTTCCCATATCAGTCATTTACCTTGCCTGACCTAAACAAAACAATTTGAAAGACCACTTCCTAATTTAAGCACAGTTGTAATGGTCTGAAAATAGCATTGAGTAAGTTATAGGTCTACCCTCACTGATGCAATCACCTTGGCTGGGATGCTGAGATGAGAAGCCGAACACCTGCATTTTGTATGAGAGCTTGTGCAATATACAACTCAGGATCTTATGGTGTGAAAAGGACAGCTATATAATTCAGAGATGCAAATAGAGCTGCTGAAGAATGCTCAGAAAATACCCAAAGTTTTTGTTTTAATTATTACTTTTTTTTTAGTATCAGGAAGATTGGAAGTATTCTTACCAGTGTCTACAAAATAACCCTAGCCCACTGCCAGTTCATGGGAACCATCCCCTTCTTCTTCACCTCAGGCTTAACCAGTCATCCAGTTCAGAATGAAATTGATTAATTTCCTTTTCTCCCCAAGGCAGCAAGGTGCAAGCCGTCTGTACTGAGATAAAGTCTGTAATGTAAAATGAACTGGCCCTTCTGGTGGTAACATCTTCAGTCTTGCCTGCTAACAGTCACAACAGTCTGTATAAAAACCTGTCTGACTACTCATGTTACTATCTTTTTTTATATCTTCCATTCATAAACTGAGAAGAGCCCTGAGGCTAAACAACCCCTGTCTACACACTGAATGGGATGTGCTTACCCACTTCTGAGTCAGATTAACGAACTGCTTTTTGTGTACAGTATTTGCAGAACAACTTCACTGCCTTTCTCATTAACACTTTAATCATCTTTCATGTCAATGCAGTTTGTGCTAATATACTTTGCTATAAAACACAACCCTTAAAGGCAAGCCTATTCTTCAAATCCTTCTTTTGGAAGAATGTCAATAAGTCTTTTAATGCATGGCAAATATATTTCTCAGTGCCTACAAGCTTTAAAGGAGACTTTAAGTCTTGACTCTTACAAACACGAACTGTTCCAAGCTCCCAATCAAAGACCGATAGCATTTCCTTCCTGCCTCCTCATAACTTCCTACAGCAGGTCTTATCAACATAGAAACACTGAGATGGTCAGTCCACTTTCAGTGCCAAGACCAGCTTTTTAACAGGAAACTGATGGCAAAAAGGTAAATTAAACAAAATATTCAGCTCCTTCAAGGCATCTGCTGTTTTGTTTTATTGGAAACATGGGTGTGTTGTGACAACCCAGTTCCAGATACATTTGCTTATGTGAAACATGGAGCCCCACACCCATAAATCCTGATCACCTTATGAAGACTATTTGTTTATTTTTATCCTAAAACCACTGCCAGATTTCAATCTGGTTAGTACCGATAGCATTCGTCTATGTTAGGTTTGTCAGAATAATCTGATAAACTCCCATACAACCTCCTTTGATAAAAATTGGCAAAGGATTAAAAACAAATCTTTGTTCTTCCTTCAGTATAACTACAGAAATAATCCATAAAACAAATAGCTTCAGTAAATAACTCTTCAGTGTGATTCTATTGTAAGAACCTCATTAACAAAAACACAAAAACAAGCTCAGAAGTTGTTTTTGGTATCCTCATTGGTATTTAAAGTGAAGCTGTAGTTTACTGCATTTAAATCAGCTGAAACAAGCACAAAATTGTTTAACTTGAAGTCAATGATGAATTGATAAATATACATCTAAGGTTTTATTTAGGTCATGTTATTTGGGCATCTTTCAAACTGTATCTTTGAAGTTTTAAATCCCATTTAATGAGATTGCTTACTTTTCTTCAATAAGGCAAAAACAACTTGTTCCCAAATCATTCATGGAGTTTGACTCCGTTTTTGGTTGATACAGCACCTCTGTAATTACTTTAATTAGACCACATGGCTTGATAATAAATACAAATACCACTATTCCTTAAGGAAGGCATCTTTCTAGTGCCTGTAATGTTATCTTGACTCAACATATCAATGTAATTAAATAGAACTTGCAGCTGGATTCAGCAGTCTCCTACTTATTCAGTCACATAGGTTAAAAAGTGTAAAGTAATTGGTAATAATAGACGGCTTTGATTCAATTGCAGTATTTGGAATTGTACAATTCTGGTGCTCAGATTTCCCATTTTATTTAACATTAAAACTTCATGTCTTGTTTTTTTTCTTTTAGTTGGTGATCTCTAACAGAAAGAGTTTTCATTGATTTTCCTTTTTAACATTTGCAAGTCGTCATTTGTCTGGTTTCAAACACAACCAATATCATACTTAATTTAACTGTTGGCTGGGAGATACTTGGGGATGTGAAAATAGGTCAGAACATCACTAATGACCAGTTGGCAGGTCACAAGGCAGCATACACCAGATTTCCACACCTGAGTACTAGAGCATGGAAGTTGGGAATACTTATTTCTTTGTTTTTTTTTGTGTGGTTTTAATTAACAGCAGTTTTGTGTGTTTTTGAATATTGAGCAGTTTTTTAGAAGTCTTAAATCTTAATATTTTTAAAATATTTTTCAACAATTTGCAAATTTTCTTGTTTGTCAGATACATTTAAGAACAGTGAAAAAGACTTCTCTCTGCATGAGGTGTCAGAATTAAATTAAGTTGGTTTATTATTGTCTCATGTACGGAGGTACAGCGAAAAACTTGTCTTGCATACTGTCCATACAGATCAATTCATTACAACAGTGCATTGAGGTAGTACAAGGTAAAACAATAACAGAGTGAAGAACAAAGTGTTATAGTACAGAGAAAGTAAAGTACAGGTGGACAGTAAGGTGCAAGTTCACAATGAGGTAGATTATGAGGTCAATAGTTCATCTTAACATTCAATAGTCTTATAACAGTGAAATAGAAGCTATCCTTGAGCCTGGTGGTATGTGCTTTCAAGCTTTTGTATCTTCTGCCCGATGGGAGGGGGAGGAGAGAGAATGTCCATCATGAATGGATCTTTGTTTATGCTGGCTGCTTTACTGAGGCAGTGAGAAGTGTAGATAGAGTCCATGAAGGGGAGGCTGGTTTCCCTGATGTGCTGAGCTGTGTTCACAATTCTCTGCAGTTCCTTGCTGTCACAGGCAGAGTAGTTTCCATACCAAGCCGTGATGCATGCGGATAGGATGCTTTCTGTGGTGCATCGGTAAAAATTGGTGAGGGTCTAAAGGCGACATGCCATATTTCTTTACCCTCCTGAGGAAGTAGAGAAGCTGGTGAGCTTTCTTGGCCATGGCGTCAACGTGGTTGGACCAGAACAGGCTATTGGTGATGTTCACCCCTAGGAATTTAAAACTCTCAACACTTTCAACCTCAGCACCATTGATGTAAAGAGGAGCATGTGCACCACCCCTATTCCTGAAGTCAATGACCAGCTCTTTTGTTTTGCTGACATTGAAGGAAAGGTAGCTACCATGAAGAAAGATACCATGTAAGCTCTCTATCTCCTTCCTGTACTCCAACTCATAGTTATTTGAGATATGGCCCACTATGGTGGTATCATCTGCAAACTTGTAGATGGAGTTAGAGCAGAATTTGGCCATGCAATCATGAGTATATAGGGAGTAGAGTAAGGAGCTGAGGAGGCAGCCTTATGGGGCGCCAGCATTGAGAACAATCATGGCGGAGGTGTTGCTGCCTATCCTTACTGATTGTGGTCTGTTGTCAGGAAGTAAAGGATCCAGTTGCAAAGGGAGGTGTTGAGTCCCAGGTTTAGGAGCTTGGAGATGAGTTTTCTTGGAATTATAGTATTAAAGGCAGAGCTGTACTCAAGAAACAATAGTCTAACATAGTTGCCTTTACTGTTCAGATGCTCCAGAGATGAGTGTAGGGCCAGGGAGATGTCATCTGCTGTAGACCTGTTTCGGTGGTAGGTAAATTGCAGTGGGTCATCACAGGGCCTTAGTTCTTGCACCTGCAGCTTGGCCATCTCTCATAGTCCCCTGGTCCCCTGCACATCAAGGAAGGGTTGTGGCAGTGACATTGAATGTTCATTGGGAATTACAGAACTGCAAGAATATAGAATAGTTACAGGATGGCAAAACTAGTGAGCATGAGGAAGTTAAACATTGTACAGAAAATAAACTTAAGATTGGGATGTACACACACGATTAAGAGGGAAGATGAATTAATATAAATTTAAAGAGAAGTTAAAGAACATGTCATTTTTAAAAGTAATTCTGAAGGAATGGCATTCCACATTTGTAAAATTATATTTTAGGCCTGGTGAGGTTGTGCACCAATACTATTGCTTAGGATATGACTTAAAGCACAGTTATTCTTGATCAAAGAAGCCTTTACGTTGTCCATTTGTTTCTCCACTGTTCACATCAAAGTTCACATTGTTGATTGCATTTGTGAAGATTCCAAAAGGAGTATCTTGTTGAAGACCAACATGTCACTAACACCAGTTTTGAGATTTTTGCATTTAACTGCACATGAATGGATACCAGTTGCTATTAGATTAAGCAGTATTAATTCTGCATGCCAACAGTCTTGAGATCAATTTAATCACAAGATCTGAGCTATAAGATATGTTAAGCTGAGAACTTTACTGTGGTTAATTATTGTATGAATCTTATAAATATTAAATCTTTCAAGAGGCATGATTGATTGTGGAAGTATTGTTTCAAGAAATGTATAATGATATGTCACATATATTAATAATTGAAGTAAACATTAATAATTGTATTAGTTGCAATATGTATTCAGTGTAATTTATACCATTAAAACATCATTCTACACCTATGAGATAGAAGATGAAGATGAGTTAACTGATAAAGTTTGCCATGTGCATTGGAAGTACATATTGTAAATCAACATTTTAAAAAGATATATCTTTTTTACTTTGAGTCTTTGCATACTTACAGGAAACAGTTCACAAAAGAAAGTTATCTCAGATTGGTTGTAACTAATGCTTGTCCATTGGCTACCATTCAGAATTGTGTTAAATTTTAATTTAATTTAAAATTTTAAATTTAATGCTTGTCCATTGGCTACTATTCAGAATTGTGTTCTAGTTTTAAGAGGTCTGTGCTCCATTGCTGGAAATCAGAATATCAATTTGTTATAATTTGCTAACTTTGCCTTATGCATAATCATAAACATTTCATATAATTCTAGTTTAGTAAAATATAGATGAATACGGTGATGGAATTCAAACTCTCCCTTTATTCTCCACAAATTGAAAATTATTTAGAATACCATGGCCTTTGTTTTCATTCTTAAGATCTTGTATTCTTTATCCTTCTCACTATTAAGTTACAGTAGCTTCACATGTCCTGGTGAACTGGCACCAAGGTCTGTGTTCTGCCTGGAAACAGAATTAATACATACAGTAAAAAGAAACATACATTTTGAACTAACTTGGTTAAAGGAATCAGAGTAGGCCATTTAACCCCTCTGGTTGCTTTAAATTTTCAATAAAGGATGGCAAACAATTTAAAATGTTTTGAATAAGTTCATCTTTATTAATAATAGTGATTAATATTTTTATCAACCTGATTTATTACTTTTAAAATTATATTGTGTAAACTAAATGCAAAAATGTCCAGCTTCTTCCTCTTTTCAAGATGTATTAAACTCCAACTTGAGATTTTGCTTTTACTGTGATTACTACTACCTTGTAATTGTCTGTTACCAATTTAGGACTACAGCTATTTCCCACTAAATTTGAAATCAAATCCAGATTTAGAGTAAATTTGTCTCTGTTGTGTTATTTTCATAGCTATGTGTTATACTGATAATATTAATTCCAGATTTGTATAAAATAAAAGCTGTAAAAGTCAGTTATATATTTATAACATTTAGTTTTTGAATCCTAATCCTTGATTCACTATCACTTATATAAAAAGTAAACTCACTTCTGGCCTTGTGAGATAATGTAATGGCCACAACATTTGTAAAAAGTCAGGATTATTATAATATAAAATATAATAATCCTGACTTTTATATATACATATACTTGGAGATCTTTCAACATAAAAAGGAAGTTCCTGGTAGAATTTATGTGAACACAGTACTTTTTTATTGTTACAAATGGCTAGAAACTCTTTTCGCAAAACGATTGCATGCATCATTGTTTAATTATTAAAGAGATCTGAGAAAACAAATAATCAGGTCAGCTATCAGAAGATATCAGGTCAGAAAGTAGAAAACTCGTGATGATAGAATCAGTCTCTGATATACCATCTCACTGTAGACATTGACAATATTTCTGATTTTTTAATGGATAAAGTAATTATAATATGGAGAAACAAGGAGATGTATTTTCTTGGTTAAACTGTATCCAAATTATGGATAACTCACCAAATATGTTGATCATTGCACGCCCATTTCTTATGCAGAGTTACTGCTTTATACTCATTTTTTTTCATAGTTATCAGTTACTGTGGCAAGAGCTGGTAAAAGCTAGCTGGTTACAACAGTTTCTCAATGCTTCACAAAAATGCATGGGTGAAATCCGGGGATGAAACAGGATGAGTTTGCAATTTTCTGACCAAGACATTTTTCTTAGTTATGTAAGGATAAGGTCCAGGTCCCATTGTCAGAACTGACCTTAAACGTTAACTGTTTCTGTTTCAACAGATACTGCCAGAAATGTTGAGTGTTTCCAGCATTTTCTGTTTTTATTTCAAATTTTTAGCATCTGCGTTTTTTTTTTGAGTTTCATTCAGATATATTAGTTTTAAGATATATTGATACTGCAGGTAAACACAACTCACTGCCAGCTAATTAACTTTATTTAGATTCCCAATCCACATGTCAGAGACAAAATTAAAATTATGTAAACTGAAGCTAGGTGGGTGCATAGAGTATTGATGCAGATCAGATGTGATCTGATTGAATTACCTGCACCTGTACCTACATTCCTATATTTCTTGTTATTATATAAATATGCTGTAATGTTCATTTCATAACTTAATATTGTACCCCAAGTGCAGTGCTTAGTCAAATTACTGGAAATCTGTTATCATGCTGAATTATGAGTCATTGCTAATCATTGCAATATATTTTTGTACTTTTGCCTTTCAACTCAATTTGATTTGATGGATAGCTCATCTGTGATTAGTCAAAATTCAACAGGACAGCACTCCTGAAAGAGTACTTTGCCAGATGTGATTGAAGATTAACAACTTGAAGCTATAATCTTATAGCTCCCTCTCTAACTCATGCTTTTTTTTCTGGAGGCTGTTCTCTAGAAATGAAAATGGAGTGAAATTTTTCTGCACTCTGATTTCCAGTATAGTATTACTTTTAAAGTTGGTCTTAATAAAATAAAAGTGAGAGTAGCATTAATTCAATTTAATAAGGAAGCTGAGCACCAACCTTACATTATATTTTTCCACATTTTCAGTCACACATAAATAATTATTATTAGAATAAAAATAGAGGTGTCTTTGGAATAGCAGTAACAGAAATGGAAGGAAATATGAATTCACTATCCAGGCTGCATTAATAGTTGTTTTCTGAAACAATTTATCTTGATGTCACAACAAGTTCTGAAAAATATCATCATAAATCCTAATGTTATGAAAATATATAATTGCTTCGATGACAAACAGGAAAGAATAATTAAGGAGTATTTTGCAATTACTGGTCCAATGTCTGGTTAACCATGATTTTAAAAATATAAAGAGTGGGTTTGACAACTATCTCCACCCAGACTGTGGTGACTAATGGACTTACTTGAATCTCAACTCTTAATGCTTTCCAGGCATTTATAATTAGCAAGACAGAAGATGAACTCTTGGACATGTTTTGGGTTGCTTATAGATGACTTTTAGGTATATTCTCAATGATTCTTAGTTAACATTGCTGCCCAATACCTCAGCAAATGTATTTAGTGAGCAGAGCTGAACAGACAAGTAAAAGTCAGGTTCCATCCTCATTCTCTGCCATGTGAACTGATCTCAGTTGGATCATGATAGAGCTACCATAGGCTTCAGTGAATTTTTATCAAAGAAAAGAAAATCACTGAAAATTTCTGCTCCAGATTATGTTTTAGTCATCTAAATTCTTACTCCCACTGATGAAAATCATTGGAGTTAATGGAAGCTGAGATTGAATTGATCTTGAATGTGATGTCCTTTGCACCACAGCTGAATTAGCCTGTTAATACTCACCCATGAATAACTGGATTTTGGAGGTGCCAGAGGCCCCTGGTAGTTGTATAAAGAAAGAATAGCAAAATGGAAAAGTAGTTAAAAAATTCTCAACATTAATATACATTCACTGATGAAAACTGGCAGTCACATGGAAAACAGTTGAATAAATGGGTCCTTTTCAGCCATGCAGAGTATCCCAGGGATCGATTCTTGGCCCTCAATGGTTTACTATGACCCGGAGGAGAAAATGAAATGTAAGGTTTCCAACTTTGGCAATGACACAAAAATAAGTGGAAATAGGTGCTGTGATGAGGACTTTATGATTCTGTAACAGGATGTAGATAGATTGAGTAATTGGGCAAAAACCAGGCAGAGTTTAATGTGGGGAAATGTGAGGCCATGTACTTTGGTTGGAAGAATCAAAAGGCCGATTATTATCTAAATGGAAAGAGACTGAAAACAAGTGAGGTTCAGAGGAATTTAGGTGCTCTAGAGCGTGAATCACTAAAAGTTGGCAGGCAGGCCCAAAAAGTAGTTAAGGCGGCAAATGGCTTGTCGGTCTTTATTGTGATGAGATTGGAGTTTAATAGAGAGGTTTTATTACAGCTACACAATGTTTTGGTGAGGCTACATCTGGAATACTATGCCCAGTTTTGGACCCCTTATCTAAAAAAGGATGGAGTAGCATTGGAGGCACTGCAAAGGAGATTAACCAGGCTAACTTCAGGGATTAGAGGATTGTCCTATCAGGAGAGGCTAGACAGATTGAGTTTATATTCCTTGGAGTTAAGCAGAATCAGGGGTGACCTGATTCAAACATTGAAGATCCTAAGGGGGCTTGACAGGATGGATGTTGATTTGTTTCCACTAGTGGGAGAGTCACATAGCTCCAAAATTAGGAACCTTTCATTAAAACCGAGATATGTAGAAACTTCTTCTCTCAGAATGTAGTGAATCTCTGGAATTCTCTGCTACTGGGGTAGTGGAAGCCAGATATATTTAAGGAAGAGGTAGATAAATATTTGAAAGATTGAGGAATTGTGGGTTACAGGGAACTAGTACAGAAGAGTTGAGGCCAGTATAGATAAGCCATGATCATATTAAATGGTGGAGCTGGCTTGAGGGGCCAAGTGGCATACTCCTGCTCCTATTTTCTTGTGTTCTTGTGATGATTATTACTTTACTGTTTAAATTCTGGTCATCATACAATCCACACATATTTTTAAAATAGTTACATGCTAGAATCCACTTTTATAATCATAAAGCATATATGCAACAACTATTTGTTAAATCTGTGAAAGGATAATGATCAAGAATAGTAAATAAACATTTTTCTATGTAAGTGTGGTTTGTAGACCGAGATATGTATTTTATAAGTTGAACATTTTCATTGAGAATTTGATTAAAATTTTATACCTGCGAAAAAAGGTGTTGCTGTAAAACATGAGAAAGTTGAGGTAAGTTTTCCTTCCATGTACATCAATTTTTAATCTGTTTCTTCACTTATTATGTTTTATGCATCACTTCCAAACAGCCTTTATGCCAAGGTGGATTTCAATGTAAGGATCCGTAGTTATGGAACAGACAGAAGTCTACACAGTTGTCCCAGATATATTGTTATTAACAAAAAAGGAAAAATCTGGAAATGTTAAAACTGTTGGTTATTATTAGTACTTAGATTTTCAAAGTATATTTTATTTAGTGTAGTTTTTTTTAGATTTTTATTAGTTTGGCAAAATTGGGCATTTTCAAGTTACTGGAAAAAACTTCAGTCAAGAAATATGCCAACTTTCAGTCTTTATGAAGCACAACTAAATAACAATTATTGATAATAAACAACAACACTTGTTCTAGCTTGAACTTAATTATTTCTTCAACACAGTCTTTATTTTCTTTCATGCAATCATGAATTCCTTTTGTTTTTCCCCCTCATTTCCTGACCATGCTTTTATTCTTCTGACCTTTCGCACAACTACCATGATACTGACCAGTATATTCCACAACAAATTGGATTGATCCATAGTCTAAGTGAGCAGTTGAAGCCACTTGCATGAAGTTTCTGTAGAGTCTTTTGTGCCCCTGCTGACAAAGGCAAATTACAAAGGTAAAGTTGCCAAGAAGGTATCTATTATTGAAGGTAGTCATTGCACAACAAACAGTGGCTGATACAGCAATGTATCAAAATTCATACCATGTGGTATATTAAAACTTTAAAGCACTCTACCACTCATTTACGCCTTCCTGCTTCTTCTAAAAAATAATAAACCAACCAAACAATCAACCATAAACAAAATTATATCATCTATTAACTACTTAGATATGTGAAATTATGCAATTCTTTATTCATAGAGATATACATGCATAGCTATTATTTCACTAAACATGAAGTTACTTGGTTTCTCAACTAGAAAAGCTCTTTGCAAACTCTGTGTCTTGATGCAGGGTTTCATCCTGAAACGTCAACAATTCCTTTCCCCCAACAGATGCTGCTTGATCCGCTGAGTTCCTCCAAGATATTATTTGTTGCAGATTCCAGCATCTGTAGTCTCTTACATCTCCAAACTCTTTGCAATGAACTGTACTTAACATCTCCAAAGAATCCAGTCCAGGTACTGATAATTCCAGGGGATATCTTCTCTAGATAGACTTCCTATACAACTCATCTCATAGTTAGACTGCAATTGTTACATTAACATAACTGTCTCTGTGACTATGCATAACTCTAAATATATTATGAGTTTTCTAAACATCAACTGTTAACATTAAATTTAACACATGCTAATAACGTTTACCAACTATGCCATGAACTCAATCACAACAATTTCTATTTTCTTTGGAAGCTCTTACTGCGACACTTGCAGTCTGATTCCCTGTCCAACTTCTCCTATACACTGTCTTTCCTCTGTCCCTTTTGAAATTATGAAATTTTTTTTTTCCCTCTCTGGGTTGTCGCTGAAGTTTGCAATTCTGTCAGAACAGTTTTCAATCTCCCTTGTTGCACTCTTGCTACAGTACTTCAGCAAGTCGATGGTAGGAGCAATCTGGCATAATGTTCAAATGACCAGACTAGCAGCCAGAGTTCTGGACCATACATCCAGAGATGTGAGCTCAAATACCACAAAGGCAGCTGGGGAAGTTAAATTAAAATAATTAAATAAACCTGGAATTTTAAGAAAACTGCTAGCCTCAGTAATAACAACCATGAAAATTACTGCAAATTCTAACCAGTTTGGTGTAGCTTTGAATCCAGATTGAACATTGTGATTGACTCTTAGGGATTGACAATAAAAGATGCCAATGCCAATGGTGACCTCATATTGTAAACAAGTGTAACAAACTGACTGCAATGATGCTGTTGGATCGCTGCCTTGATCACCATCCAGCCTTTGTGGATAGAACTACCAACATTGGCTGCACTCTCATCCTAGGTTATACTTTCTCCCACTGTCCGAGGTAGTATTATAGTAGCCATAGATCTGTTGTTTTCCATGATTATTTTGTTGAAGCTACACTTTCTCCACCAGTGTCAGAGAAACTTCTCGGTGCCTCTCAAACTCACCTGAGTTGTGACATGTTTGAGCAAATACAGTACACCCTGAAGAATGAGTGGCTCCTGAATTTTGTCATTGTCCAATGTAGTGGTTTCACGCTCTAAATTGAGTCCCTAGATCTGAGTGAATCAATCCAACCTATGCCTATGATCACTGTTACTTGCTCAAGACCCATAACTACAATAGATAACCGGACACTCTGTTTCAATTGGCAGCCAATAGTTCACCTTCACCATTTCTTGAGAATCCCACCTACAAATATGCCCAACACCATTTTGCTCAACACAAAAGAAAATGTTTTAGGTAATTCAGATACACATCATAGCCTACAACAGACCAACTTGCCAAAGTATCAAGTATATTAGAGCAATCACCATTTCCAAACACCTGGGTTACATTTGAAATACCTGTTATATATTCAAGCACATCCCAACTGAGGTTCCAAATAATACAAATAATCTGTTTTTGGTAAGCTCTGAGGAGGAATGTTAATTATAACACTAGAATGCCATGGATTGTTTAGTGTCTACCTGCACAGAGCTTCAGTTTAGTAAAATCACTGTTAAACTGAAAAACATAAAATAATATTAAAAACTAATTACTCAAAAATGTATTACAATTAAAATGAACTTAAAACACAAAATTAGTTGATGAAAGGAATTTACCCTCTAATTTTTCTTCCCAGCAGCCTTACAATCATTATTGAAATCAATGGAATCATGGATCAGGTTTAACCTCGTGCAAGATCTGTGAGCTGATTCTTCAATGTAAATGGTGGGGAATCTCACCAAGATGGGGTTCCACATGGAGAAATCCAATGGTGGTGCATTTGAAATATGGTGCAAATGAATGATGAGTTTGTTCAAGACTTCACATGCACAGGAATACCAGCAAGATCCAGACCAATATTACCCTAGTTTAACACAAAGGCTAGTTGTTCAGCAGTGTCCAGAATTCATTCAGACATCATTCAAGCTCTAATGATTTTTAAGGCAAAGGTCAAGTGACCAAACAATGCTTTAGACATAACAGCTCACAGTAAATAAATATACACACTTTCCAGATACAGAGGATCAAGTGCAAACAAGCACATTCATTTTTAAACAGTTTAGAAAATGTCTGTATTTGTCCTATATTGAATTGTTTCCACTTTCCTGTCCATTTGTATGAAACAAACCTATTTATTTTAAGTGTATGGTAATGGATCCTCTTTGATGTTTAGTATGATAATTCAGAGCATATAACAGGAGAAATATGCCCAATAATGCAAAATGTATGATATTTAATATGTCCTTTTACTTTCAGGATAAGTAATGTACTTGCTGAATAAATTGTGAAAATATTTGTTTCATGCTATCCAGATCAGAGTAGCCCATTTAATTGGCACCATTACCCCTGCAGTCAAAATTCACCACTGGCTCACTATGACTGCAGCATGTATTATCTACAGGATGCACTGCATCAACTCATCAAACTTACTTTGACAGCAGCTCCCAGTCTCATAACATCTACTACTATGAAGGACATAAACATCAAGGTCATGGGAACACCATCACCTTCAAGGTCGCCTCCAAGTCGCACACTATCCTGACTTGGACATATATCATTGTTTCTTCATTATCACTGAGTGTAAATCTGAAATTCCCTATCTAACATTATTGCAAAGCACCGTTAACACAATATCCCAGTAGTTCAAGAAGAAAGCCCATTATTAACTTCTTAAGTCAAGTAGGCAATAAATAAAGACATTATCTTCCTCCACTTTCCAAGAAAATAAGTATAAATAAGATCAAATCAAGTTTAATTGTTGCTGACATGAAAAGTTGACTGATTAGCAAGAGTTTCAATGTTTTTAGCTCCAGGCCAGAAAAAGCAGTGACAGTTTTCTTTTTTTTAATGCTCTTAACATTTTGAGGTGTGAGTACTGAACTACAAGAGATTGAAACATGGAATTTCTAAAAAAAATTCACATGACTTTGAGATATAATATTTCTTTCATACACATTTTGTTTATTTCTTAAGATTTTAATGTTCAGAACACATGGAAAAATGGTTACCAAGATACACTGGATTGAAAGTAGGTACCCAACAAATATATTAGCACTGGAGTTTAGGAACAAGCAGTGAAGAAGCATATCACAAAATCAGTGGGCTTGAGGTGGGAGTATCCACTGGGTTTATAAGACTTGGAAGGTCTAGACTTAAGTATTACAAGCAGCAGCTTGTAAAACTGCAGATATCCTGAAGTTTATGTCTGAATGGAGGAGCTCCCATGGAATCCAGGGAGAGCTAGTTAGGTGCATTCAAAATTGGCTCAGAGGTAGGAAGCAGAGGGTGGAGTTTGAAGGTTGTTTCTCAGAATGAAGACTGGTGAATAGTGGTGTGCCACAGGGGTCAGTGTTGGGACCCTTGTTATTCGTTAATTATATAAATGATTTGGATGTAAATGCACAAGGCTTGATCAGCAAGTTTGCAGATGACATGAAATTAGGAGATGTTGTTGATAGTGAAGAATGTTATCATAGATTACAGGGTGATCTTGATCAGTTACAGAAATGGGTCAAGGAGTGGCAAATGGATTTTAATACATATAAGTGTGACGTTACACATTTTGGAAAGTCAAACCAGGGGAGAGCTTATGCTATGAATGGTAGGGCACTAGGGAGTGTAATGGAACAGAGGGACCTAGGAGTACAAGAGAACAGTTTGTTGAAAGCGGCGCCACAGGTAGACAGAGTGGTGAAAAGGTCATTTAGCACTCTGGCCTTCATCAGTCAGGGCACTGAGGATAGGAGTTGGGACATTATGTTGCAGTTGTATAAGTCAGTGGTGAGGCCGCACTTGGAGTACTGTGTACAGTTGTGGTCACATTGTTGTAGGAAAGACATGGTTAAACTCGAAAGAGTGCAGAAAAGATTTACGAGGATGTTGCCAGGACTAGAGGGCCTGAGTTATAGGAAGAGGTTAGCAAGGTTAGGTCTTTATTCCTTGGAAAGTAGGAGAATGAGGGGCAACCTTATAGAAGTGTTTAAAATTATGAGAGGCATAGACAAGGAGGATCGTAACAGTCTTTTCCCCAGGGTGGGGGTTTCCAAAACCAGGAGGCATAGATTTAAGGTGAGAGGAGAAAGATTTAAAAGGGACCTGAGGGGCAACTTTTTCACACAGAGGGTGGTGAGCAAATGGAATGAGCTGCCAGAGGAAGTGGTTGAGGCAGGCACAATAATATTATTTAAGAAGCACTTGGATAGGTACATGAAAGGGAGGGGCCTGGAGGGATATGGGCCAAATGCAGGAAATTGGGACTAGCTAGGTGGACAATGTGGTTGGCACGGACTCATTGGGCTGAAGGGCCATATCCGTGCTGTATTGCTCTATGACTCCATGGAAGAACTGTGAAAATCAATGAGCTGTAAAGGGTTGGTGCAATGAGGGAGTGATCCTGCAGTTTCACAGTGCTGAGATGGCCAAACTGCAGTTGTTATCACAGTGAAAGCATGCCCAGAGTTTCCCAAGAGCATTCTCCTACTGCCCTTGTGAATCTATGTGATGATGGTCGTAAATTTTCTATTGAAGATGAGTTGCTATAGTGTATCCTATAGATAGTATGCTTTGCAGCCAAGCTAAAATAAAGGTTGGTTAGTGGATAACAATGCGAAAAAGACAACGTTGTTCTGGGTTGTATTGAGCTGCTTGTGCAATTATTGATGCAGCTAATTTCATCCATGCAAGAATATTCCTTCAGATTCTTTCTTGAGCCTTGTACTTTGCAGGGAGGCCTCAGGGAAATGGAGAAGAACTGCTTTGCACAGAATACCAGCCTCTGTGGCATGCAAAGAACTGGTCAGGTTGAGATTATGGAGCAAAACACACAAAATGCTGGAGGAACTCAGCAGGTCAGGCATCTTCTTTGGAGGGAAATAAACAGTTGACGTTTCAGGTCGAGACCCTTCATCAGGACTGCCTGATGAGTCGTCTCAATTTGTCAAGTTGAGATTATGGTATCTTTGCCACCGTTAAAAAGCTGTTTTCATCTACTTTGATATTTTTCATTTCACTGGTATGTTATCAAAATTGGATTTCACATGCAATAAATTATTTTCTTCCAATATAATTCAGATATATTTTCACCCATCTCCTGTAACTAACTGCACAGTAGGATTTGAGATTTATGTATTTGTTCCTAAGCTCCCTTTGCCTCTTTTTTAATGAAACTGGCAAAAGGTAGCAGCAGATATTTCAAACAAACAGAAAGCAAGCTATCATCCTATAAGCTGATTTACTAAAACAAAATCTTTTTTATGGATTGAATATTATCTTTTATGTGGAACTTCAAATTAGAAGGACATAATGTAAAAATGAAGGCCAGACAAACGAGATTAAATGTGAAAGAGATTTATATTTACAGTTTAAACAGATTACGCTGGAAATACTCAACAGGTCAGGCAGACTCTATGGAAAGAGAAACAGTTAATGCTTCAGGTTGGGACCATTCATCAGAATTAAGAAAGATGGAAAAACTAGTTAGTTTTCAGTAAGAGCAAAGGTGGGGAAGGAAGGGATAGAACAAAGGAAATATCTCTGATAGGGTGAGTTCAACTGGCTTAATGGCTTCCTTGTCTGTGAGATGAATATATCTGTTCATATAGTTTAATCTACTGGCCATGCCCCATGGCTTCACCATTTACAATACATTAAACAGATAAAGAAGCTTAATGTAACTGCACCTGTTTAGACTCACCCTCTCAGAGATATTTCCATTAATCTACCCATTTATTCTCCACCTTCTTTCCTTGTTTTTCTCTATTTCCCAGTTCTGAAGAAGGGTTCTAGACCTGAAATGTTCCAGTTTCTCTTTCCACAGATGCTGCCTGACCTGCTGAGTATTTCCGGCACTTTTTGTTTTATTTCTGATTTCCAGCATCAGCAGTTTTTTTTTACTTTCTTATATTTACAATTCTTGTATTTATTTATTTCCTCCTTTCAGATTGGATGCTTGGGGCCTGGACTTCTTGGCACCTAATCAAAATGAAGCCACCCTTTCTTTAAACAAACAAAATATCATAAATTAATGTGTCTATTATAAAAAAGAGAGACAAAAATAATTACTTTTCTCTCCTTATTGTAGCATTTTATACATAATTCTGATATTACATAAATGATTCCTTATTAAGATAGAATTATTGTTATGCCTATGTCTTTTTATTTAGAATATTAGGCAGTGAATTGTTTTTAAGAAGTACAAAATTGGTATTGATTTGTTTGCTCTCTGACTTTTAATAAATGTTTAAATAAATTAAACATTTCCCATGTCATTGTAGCATTGGCAGCAGAATTGAGGTCACGATAAATTGCATTTTAGTCAGTTAACCAACACTTTAACTTTTAATGACACAGCAGAGAGAATAAAAGGTGCTAGGCCAGAAGGATGAAAAGTAAAGGAGCTGAAGATAATGAGGTCAAACCTGGGATAGCAAATATTTATATAAAAATGAATAAAAGGAGAGAGAAAAATAATGAAGAAATTCTCAGTCCTGCAGGAAGGAAATGTACATTATAAACACAGGGAATCGTGTGGAAATAGGACTTGCAAGTTAAGAGCAATTTATTTGATTAATTTGTGTTTTATTGCTGTTTTCACAGAAAGGAAATAAATTACAAATATTTTGTCTTCTGCTAAACTATAATTTTAAATATATAAAATCACAGTCAGTATATCATTATTTGGTAATACCTTATACAGGAATTCAAACAGCAGATTTATGGTAGCCTTTTTGATCATCACAGTGAAGCTCAATATAATTTTCACCCAATACCCACCTGTAAGCACTTACCAATAGTATAATTTGAGACCAATCAGTAATGGGATCCTAGCTGATTTTCCTCTTGAAAAGTAACCAACCCTTTGCAAAGCACATTAGTAAATGGAGTCAATAATTCAATACATGTAATTCTAATTTTTTATAGGCAAAACCCTAAAGCAACTTCCATCTTGCATAGACTGACAACATCATAACTCTTGCTACTGTACTTCTATCCCACTTGGTATTTACACTTCATTGTTAGCCTTCCACCAGGAGAAATTGATTCACTATATACTTAAGAATAAAAATGCCTCTGGCTTCAGGATTGTGAAATTGCCTGGAAAAAAACAAGTAAAATAAAAGGCAATCTCCAAAAATGTTCAGCAACTGACAAGGGTCACTCTAGGTCTGCAGCATCAGGGAAGCATTTTCTTCATTGCAAGCACCACTCTGCAGCAGAACCTCCATCTAAGAGACAGCTACAAATTGGTTGGCACTTGCATCTCTGCAGAAGTACAACTCAAGTGGCAAAAGAGGAGAGAAATTATAGAAACCTGCACTGACAACTCTGAGAACCATGCAGCCTAGGTTTCCCAAGGCTTTCAATATCTATGATTGGGCACTTTACAAATCAGCTGGGACACAAATAAAATGTCAAGGACGATGGCCCGGCAGTGGATGGAGTTAATCTACCTGATGTAGGAAAGCAGAACAAGCCTGGAAGTTCTCTTGAGAACACTACATTATCAGAACATAGGAGGCAACACAAAGGTGCTTAGGAGCAGCTTCCAGCCTCCTTTACCTTTTTGTAGAGAGTAGCAGCCTTGCACTATTAACCCTCAGGAAGCACTGCAATTGAAGAAAGGCAATTTCTTTCAATTACACAAATGGAAAGACTAATTTTCTTCCTGTTAACTTTGAGTTCATTAAAATAAGATGGAGTGTACACTAATAAATTGACTTTTAGAGGGCTGAATCAAACTAGCTGTGGCTGGAGGTTTCAGAGGGAGCCAAAAGCCATTAGCCTCTGGTGGCTAAGTATGTTCCTTACTTACATAGTCCCGCTGTAAGTCTGGGAGAAGCTGAGTGACAGATAACACTGCATTCATCACTCCATTCCATCACTGAACCAACTATGGAGAGCAGCAGTGGAGCCCAGGTGCTGTATATACAGGGATTTCCCAGCATTATGCTTAGGGAATCTGCCTCTGTGATTCCTCACCTGGAGACCTTGTACAGGATTATAATGGGTATTCATTTGAATGAGCATTCCTGACTGAAGATTGGAAGGAAAAGGTAAGCTCGGTTATTTCTTTTTTAGTTATTTTACTTTGTCTATTGGTATTTCAATGTGTTTGCAATACTTTTTTTTTACATTTTTTAACTGTCTTAGAAAGAGATTTTAATTTTTTAATAAAGTTAAGCAATTTTAATATTTTTAAATGCCTTTGCTTATCAGAAACATTTAAAAATTCTTAAAAGAACTTTAACAGCTTTGATGGGAGATTCCACCCCCCCAGCCTTGCCTCCCATCAGAGGGATGGGGCCTTTGCCATACACTATCTGAGGCCTAATCATCACTGAGGCCTCATCATACCTTGTTGTTTGACTCCAGGATTGGAGGTCCCAGGACTGGAGCCAAGCTCCAATGATTGGAGCAATGTGGCCATGATTGGAAACAAGCATTTGTACCAGATCAGTATATGTGAGGGAAGTGCGCAGGGGTTGAGTTCAGATGGTGGGCCAAATTGAAAACCAAGCAGCCCAACATTATGCTTATTTCTGGTACTTTGCTGTATGCAAGTTAGTTACAATATTTGCTTCCATAACATCTGTACAATATGCACTCTGCAACAGTCTGAAAAAATATGGTGTTGCATTGTATAAATGAAAGTTCTTCTTCATACCTTACAATTGATATTTATAGATAACATGTTTGCATCTTACTATTTAGTGCTTTTAAGTATAATTTCATAACACATCTGGCATGAAATATCAGATTTAAATTTGAGCAGACCATGTAGAATGTTCTTTATTTCTAAAGGGCTATGATTGACAGAAATAGTCTAACCGTAGATTGCAAAACTAAAATTATAATGAAGATACTTATATGTAAAGTCATTTTTGGGAGTGTATGATATTTAACTTACATTAATTCAAGTATGGAGAGGAGTCCAGAAATATTCCCCTCATAATCTATTTCTATCCTGGAGTTCTAAAATAGACTATGGGAACCCCTTTGTGAGTGTGACCTTGCTGAGAAAAATTGTATGTTTAAATGAAATAAGTCATGGAGTCTGGAGCCTGAGCCAGATTTCCTTTGTTAGGTGTGGTGCAGCTGCAGTTGCTGTGCAGGATTGTATGAGACAGAGGCACACTCTGAGCAAAAGTGTCAGCAGCTGGGTGAGGGCCAACTAGTCGGACGCCAGGCCTGGTGAGCTGGGTGGTGGGAGAGGTCACTGAGCTGACTTTTACAACGATCTTATCTATGTCCAGCCATTGCAGCAGAAACATCAAACATTTCCTGTCCACAAGGCAGAAATACAACTGTACGGTGTCCAACTTTAGGCAGTCACTTTAACCTAATGCAGAATGTCAGAGATTTACTTTTTATAGAAGGAGGGATTGTATGATATTCATCTTTCCCGGTGAAGGTTTAATGTGAAAGTTGCCATGCTACATTTGGGTACTTAAATGTGTTTAATAATGATGTGATAATTGATTCAGATTATTATATGATTCTTTTAGAAGTGAAACTTTCATATATGTGTGTAAGATGTGAAATCTTTATACTGTGGCGACTCACCTTACCGGCTCTCGAGATCACAAACATCGTCGGAGGTCCAGACCCAAGATGGCGCGGGGCCCTCCTTCTTCTCCATCGTTGGGCTAGGAAAGCCTGCTCGTGGGAAGGTCAGGTGACCCGTACGTGACGTCAGCGCGGGTACGGAAGCGCGGGAAGAGTTTGAGTATTAAAAGGCGCACCGTGCCCCTGTCGGTCAGTCGACTTCTGGCTCCAAGCAGCAGACTCTGTGTCTTTATTCTTTAGTGTGTAGCTAGTTGCTACATTGATGACCCCAACGAGCCCAAACGTTTTTGGACCCACGATGTCTGCGCAACAGGAGGTACAGGCAGTAGCCCTTAAATTGCCCACCCTTTGGACCCTCTGGCCCTGTGTCTGGTTCGACCAGGCTGAGGACCAGTTCCAGATTTGCCAAATCACCAGGGACAACACCAATTACTACTACGTGGTGAGCGCCCTCGACCAAGACACCACAGCCCAGATCAAGGACTTCATCCAGGCGCCCCCCGAGGAGGAGAAGTATGATAAGTTCAAGACCCTCCTTCTTGAGACTTACTGCCTTTCCCGACGGGAACGGGCCTCCTGCCTCCTCCACCTCGATGGGTTGGGTGACAGACCCCCCTCTGCGCTCATGAACAAGATGTTGGCCCTGGCAGATGGCCACAAACCCTGCCTGATGTTCAAACAGGCCTTTCTGGAGCAGTTACCCGATGACATCCACCTGCTCCTGGTGGATGCCAACTTCAGCGACCCCCAGAAGGTGGCCACCCGTGCTGATGTCCTTTGGTGGGCGAAGAAGGAGAGTGAGGCGTCTGTCGAGCGCATTGCCACGCCACGTACCCAGCGGCCCAGCAGACCAGACCCGGCAATCAACTGCACCCCACCCGCCACCAGGTCTGAGACACCGACCGACAAATGGTGTTTCTACCACCAGCGGTGAGGCGCAGATGCCTGCAGGTGCTGGCCACCATGCAGGTTTCTGGGAAACACCAGGGCCAGCCGCCGCTGATGGCTATGGCGGCTGGCTACCCGGATAGCCTCTTGCATGTGTGGGACAGGCGTTCCAGCCATCGTTTCCTGGTGGATACTGGGGCCGAGGTCAGCGTTATGCCTCCCAACAGCCACGAGACTCGCAACCGCACACCAGGACCCATCCTCAGAGCCACCAACGGCAGCGCCATCCAGACCTTTGGCACCTGTTCAGTGCAACTCCAGTTCGGCACCAGCAACTTTACCTGGACATTCACCCTGGCCACTGTTGCGCAACCACTCCTCAGGGCAGATTTCCTTCGCGCCAACAGTCTGCTGGTTGACCTGCGGGGTAAGCGTTTGGTACATGCCAGGACCTTCCAAACCTTCTTGTTGGGTGAGGCCAAGCTACCGGCTCCACACCTCGACTCTGTCACCACGTCAACCAACGAGTTCACCAGGGTCCTGGCAGAGTTCCCATCTGTGCTAACACCCCAGTTCTCCACCACCTTGCCCAAGCACGGCGTCTAGCATCACATCCCCACCCAGGGCCCACCCCTCCACGCCCGTGCCCAACGGCTACCCCCGGACAAGCTCCGCCTCATGAAGGAGGAATTCAGGAAGATGGAGGAGTTGGGGATCATCCGCAGGTCGGACAGCCCATGGGCCTCTCCGCTACACATGGTCCCCAAGGCAGCCGGAAGCTGGCAACCCTGCGGCGATTACCGACGCCGGAATGACATAACTACCCCGGACCAGTACCCCGTGCCGCATATTCAGGACTTTGCTGCCAACCCGCACAGGCGGTCCATTTTTTCCAAGGTTGACCTCATCTGCGGCTATCACCAGATCCCGGTGCATCCGGACGACATTCCAAAGACGGCGCTGATCACATCTTTCGGCCTCTTTGAATTCGTCCGGATGCCCTTTGGCCTCAAGAACACTGCTCAGTCCTTCCAATGACTGATGGATGCGGTCGGGCACGACCTTGACTTCATTTTCATATACCTCGACGACATCTTGATCGCCAACAGCAGCCGCCAGGAACCTCTCACGCACCTCCGCCAACTCCGTTCTTGCCTGAGGGATTTCGGCCTGACCATCAACCCAGCCAAATGCCAGTTCGGGCTCGAGACAATCGATTTCCTGGGCCATTGGATCGACAAACACGGCGCCTCGCCCCTGCCTGCAAAGGTCGACGCCATCCGCCACTTCGCCAGACCCACCTCCATCAAAGGTCTGCAGGAACTTCTCAGTATGGTAAACTTTTATCACCGGTTCATACCATCCGCAGCCCGCATCATGCGCCCGTTGTTTGCTCTCCTGTTGGGCGAAAGCAAGGACATCATTTGGTCAGAGGAGGCTGACACTGCGTTTGTCAAAACCAAGCAGGTCTTGGCGGATGCAGTTGTGTTGGCGCACCCTTGTACGGACATCCTGACTGCCCTCATGGTCGACGCCTCCAGCACAGCGGTCGGAGGCGTTCCAGAGCAGCTCATCGAAGGGCGTTGGCAACCGCTGGCGTTCTTCAGCACACACCTTTGACCATCAGATCTCAAATATAGCGCCTTAGACCGCGAGATGTTGGTGTTGTACCTAGCCATCAGACACTTCCGATACTTCTTAGAGGGCAGGCCGTTTACAGCTTTCACCGACCACAAGCCGTTGACCTTCGCTTTCCACAAGGTCTCAGATCCCTGGTCAGCACGGCAGCAGCGGCACTTGTTGTACATCTCAGAGCACACCACTGTCCAGGAAAAAGAATGTGATCGTGGATGCAATTTCACGGCCCACTATCCAAGTTTTGTCCCGGGTGTGAACTTCGGCGCCTTGGCGGAGGCACAACAAACGGACATGGAGATGCCCAGCTATTGCACCACAGTCTCGGGCCTGCAACTGCAAGACCTACTGGTAGGCCCCGGTGAGCGCACCCTGCTCTGCAATATCTCCACCGGTAAACCCTGCCCCATCGTTCCAGCTGCCTGGTGTCGATGGGTGTTTGATTCCATCCACGGCCTGGCACACCCAACCATCTGGACTATTGTCCGGATGGTGTCCGACAAGTTCGTCTAGCATGGCCTGCGTAAACAGGTTTCCAAATGGACCCGGTCCTGCACACACCGCCAAACCTCGGAAGTACAGCAGCATGTCAAGGCCCCTCTGCAGGACTTTCAACCTACCTGCCGGAGGTTCGACCATATCCATGTCGACCTTGTCGGTCCCCTCCCAGTCTCCTGAGGAGTGTGGTACCTCCTCACAATTGTCGACCGCTTTACCCGCTGGCCCGAAGCCATTCCCCTCGCAGACACCTCCACCCAGTCCTGCGCACGAGCCCTTTTGTCAACTTGGGTGGCCCATTTCGGTGTCCCGGCCCATATCACCTCAGACAGGGGAGCTCAATTCACCTCCAGCCTGTGGACTGCCATCGCCGACTTGTGGGGTTCCCAGATCCACCTCATCACCACTTATCATCCGCAATCCAATGGGCTGGTGGAGAGGTTCCATTGACACCTGAAGTTGGCACACATGGCCCGCCTTAAGGGGCCCAACTGGGTGGACAAACTCCCCTGGGTTCTGCTGGGGATACGTATTGCGCCAAAAGAGGACCTGCATGCCTCGTCCGCAGAGATGGTCTACGGAATGCCCTTGGTCGTCCCGGGCGAGTTCCTACCAGCCCCTCGGGGGCCAGAGGAAGAACCTGCTGCGACGCTCGACCAACCGTGCGAGTGGTTTGGCAAGCTGGCCCCGATACCCACTTTGCAACACGGACAGGCCCTGACCCGTATGCCAATGTCCCTCTGAGACTGTAAATTTGTCTTTGTCAGGAGGGGTGCACACTGAACACCACTGCAGTGGCCATACGAAGGGCCATTCTGGGTCGTCAAGGACAATGGGTCTACGTTCGTGCTGGACATTGGGGGGCGCGAGGAGGTTTTTCCAATTGACCGGCTGAAGCCGGCTCACTTAGACGTGGACCAACCGGTGGTGGTCCAGCAAGCGCGACACAGGGGCAGGCCACCGAAGTCATAGTTTATTTAATTCTGGCTTTCGCGACGGTATTGCCGGTTCTTGGGGGGGGGGGGGGGGTGCAGTGGGGGTTGTGTGGCGACTCACCTTACCGGTATTGAACCAGCTCCTGAGATCGCGAGTGTCGTCTGAGGCCCCGACCCAAGATGGCGCGGGGCCCTCCTTCTTCTCCATCGTTGGGCTAGGAAAGCCCGCACGTGGGAAGGTCAGGTGACCCGTGTGTGACATCAGCGCGGGTACAGAAGCGCAGGAATAGTTTGAGTATTAAAAGGCGCACCGCGCCCCTGTCAGTCAGTTGACTTCTGACTCCAAGCAACAGATTCCATGTCTTTATTCTTTAGGGTGTAGCTAATCACTACAATAGCACAGGAACAATTTTGTCCACTGTGGATCTCCCCACAGGTGAAGGTCACAGGGACAGGATCAGAGATCAGAAGGGTAATGTTATTAAGTTCCACTTTTTTTTTGTGAAGTTTCTTCCACTAGACACCACAGTGAATCTTTCGGCCTCCTCTGCCCTAGGCTAATTTGCACCTCTCCCACAAAAACCTCCAGAAACTCCCTCCCCATGATTTATCTTCTGATTCATGAGCCATTTAAGAAGAACCTGTTTATGATGTTGATGGATATAAAAGCCATTTCCAATGAGGTCATGTAAACTAAGTATTAAATTTGATATTAGTACATCCTCCATCATCAGAGCTGAAACAGGAAACAAGATATAGAGCATAGAGTAACAGTTATGCAATATTTCAATTACCAGAATAATAATCCCAAGGCCTGGTCAAACAATGCAGAAGCAAATGCTCAAATCTAACTAGGGCAATTGTGGAATTTGAGTTTTGTTACCCTAATGATCTGCAATTTGAAGGAATGGTGACCACAATGCCATAGGATTGTCAAGCTAGTTCATTAATATCCATCAGGGAGAAAATCTGTCTTCCCTACTCAGTCTGGTTTATTTGTGACTCCAGACCCACAGTAATATCATTGACACTGAAATGGTTGAGCAAGCCATATAGCTGCTTCACAACTGCTACATTAAAACACAACAAAGATAGAATCAGAAAAATCATCTGGCAGTAATGTGTGTCGCAGTCATGCAATCTTGCAATGCCTCTTCACAAATATCCAGGCCATTAAACCATTACAGGAGTGTGTCTACATTGGAAGGGATGTCAAATGGATAATATTGACATAGTTATGCTCACAAAATCATACCTTACAGACAATGTCCCAACCTCCTCCATCACAATCACTGGGTACCTCCTCTTCCACCAGCAGGGCAGACCCACCAGAGATGGCATTACAGGCTGGAGTCCTCAACTTTGACTGCAGGCCTCATGAACTCTTATGACATCTGGCCCAACACCGGCAAGGAATCTTCTGCTGATTACCTCCCTCAGCTGATGAACCAGTGCTCCTCTAGAAAACCCCATTCTCCTTTACTTCATGCTTGATAACAGCCTTGCTATTTCCTCAGCAGAAGCATCCCAACATGTTGCCAATGTACCATCTGTAAGTTCTTCTGTATTGATGTTCACTAAGGAAAGCAACAAGAATAGGCCTTCTGTCCTACATCCTTTATTAAAGACACATGGCATGCATATAACTGGAGTGGCTGATACAAGAATAAATCAAAAATCCTATCATATGGAATGCATAGTTTTGAAAGATATTTTCACATTCAGTATATACAATATGCTTCATCATCAAAATCCCGGTGATGCAAAGGTTAGTGCTGCTGCCACAGTTCCAGCAACCCATGTTCGATCCTGACCTCTGGTGCTGTCCGTGTAGAGTTTGCACATTTTCCCTGGCCTCTGTGGGTTTCCTTTGGCTGCTCTGGTTCCTCCCACATCCCAAAGACATGCTGATGAGTTCATTAGCCGTTGTAAGTTGTTCCTGGTGTAGGTGGGTGACAGAAGAATCAAGAGGGAGTTAATGTGCTTGTGAGGGAGAATAGGTTACAAGGAAATAAATTGTGAACCTAGAATCACATAAAGGACGAGTTGAATAAGGCTGCAGATCACTTCCTCTGAACAATGTTAGTGAACCAGAAAGATCTTAACAACAATCCATGAGTTTCATGGTCATCTTAACTAAAAAATAGCTTTTTAAATCTGGGTTTATGTAATAAATTGAATTTAAGTTCCATAGGTTCCATGATGGGATCAAAATCATGTTGTTGCATCATTTGTCCAGGCCTCTGGTTACCAGTCCAGTGACTTAATCGTTATGATAGTTTAGTTATTTCTAATATAGACAATGTATTAATACAGTGAAGGAACCTAAAAACAAATCACAATAGTGTTTTTAAACATTAAAATAAAAATATGGTAAAATAAGCTATCTTAATATACTAAAATAACTGAACTAATTCACTTATAATTTGCAGCTCAAAAATGGCCGTGGAGTTATGAGAGATTTTACTGATTAGAGAATATTATTTCCAAACAAACATATTTCACAGGCAGAGTTGCACTCCGCTACTTAAAATCTGCCAATCCACAAATAACTTGCAACTGCTGAATGAGTTATAAAATTATAGTCTGCTAGCAATGTGAACATCCTGTAAATTAATTTACCGAACTCCAACTTGCTAATATAGTATCCTCAATCTGATAAGCCCTAACTTTATTTCACAAATTCTTGTGTGGCATCTTACCGAATGTCTTCTAATAATCTAAATATACTACCTCTAGTGATTTGCCTTTAGCTGCCATATCACATGCCTTAAAAATAATCAATATATCTATCATAAATTGATTTCACTTTCATAAAACCAGGTCTAATTATATTATGACTGACCTTAAATACCCTGCTATTAGTGAAGTAAGCCTAATAAAATAACAGATGTGTAATTTTTACTTCTTGTGGAAAATAGATTTCTAGCCTGTCTTTGACTTTGCCTAATCTATATAATTACTAACTTCATGGAAGTGTCCACAGTGTAAAGAAAAATGTATTTTTGGGCCAAAATGAGCAACTTGAGCAACGTCTCTTTCCCATCACCAAACTCTCTGCTCTTATTTTATTCTGCCCATTCTTCTATATGAACAAATTTCAACTTCACTAGTTTCCACATTAGAGGGTGATGCATATCAGGAACACCAGAGGTCTCCTCCACTGCCAGGAGAATTCCAAGCGCAAACTGGAGGAACAGCACCTCATTTTCCGTTTTGGAACCTTGTGGCCTAAAGGCATGAATATTGAATTCTCCCACTTTACGTAATCCCCACCCCCCTTCCCCACAACACCCCCCCCCCACCATGCTTCTCTTCTTCCCTTTCCTAGCCCTTTTTTCCTCTCTCTTCTAACCTTTTACCCATCCCCCAATGGATGTGCTCTCCCCTCCCCCACACCTGCCTATCACTCTCTCTTACCTGCATCTACCTGTCACCTCACTGTGCCCACCCCGCCTCCCCTCTTTTGTCCACCTATCGCTGCTCTGCTTTTCCCTCCTATATACTGGGCTTCCCCTTTTCCTATCTTCAGTCGTAAAGAAGGGTCCTGACCCAAAACGTTGACCGCCTTCTTTTCTCCACGGATGCTGCCTGGCCTGCTGAGTTCCTCCAGCACCATAGTGTTTTTCATATAGATTCCAGCATCTGCAGTCTTTTGTTTCTCCAGCACTAAACTTAGGATTTTAAAGCGAAGGATAAATACCATCAGATTTTTAAAAATTAATTTATATAAAGCAAGATTTATGTAACTGCAAAGGAAATGATCTAATTAATAAAAATATGCTGAGGGTGCCTGCAAGTCTCAATAAAAATATGTAACAGTGAATACGGTTGGAAACAGATATTTCAGCCATAACTTGGTATCCAAAGTGTTCAGATTTTGGAATTATCATAAGCTACATCATGCCAGAAAAAGTCAACATTCCAGTGTAAGTAATGATTTTAGGAATTAAGTTCGACATGGCCTTTAGTCTGGTTGCACTAGATATTAAGAATAGTGCCAAGAAGAACATTTGTTTCTCATCATTTGTGATCTTGTATGTCAAGGTGAACCTTTGGTCCAATGTGATATTAGTGCTTGCTAAAAACCCAATGGTTGCTCGTGAACAACTGTGAGGAAAAAATTACTAATAGAGTTATCAAGTCATACAGCACAGAAACAGGCACTTCGACCTGTGAGTACACGTTGACCATCAAGGAACTATTAACCCTTGTCCCATTTTACTCTCACAAATTTCCCATTAACCCTCCACAGATTCTACCACTCACCTTAACACTAAGGGCAATTTCAAACTGGCCAATTAACCTGCCAACTCACACATCTTTGGGATGTGGGAGGAAAATAGAGACCCAGAAGAAGCCCATGTAGTCACAGGAAGAACGTGCAAATTCTACACAGACAACACCAGGACTGAACTAGGTCGTTGGAGCTGTGAGGAAGCACCATTGTGTTGTTGACATGGTATCCTCAATGTAGCACCTTATTGTGGAGTTAACAGAATTTAAAGTTATTCTATGCTGAATTTAATTACTAAACATTAAAATTTACATCTTCTTGAGGAAACATAAATTAGAAGATATTCACATTTCTGGTGGAAATAGCTATTTAAATCCAACAAATAAAGCTTCCATCAAAGCATTAATAAACCATTGAGCTGTTAGAAATTAGGTAATGACAGTATATCTTAAGTATACCATGTAGATATTAATCCATCTTTGATGAAGTGGTTAATTTTAAGAATGCAGTTGCATACCTCTGTGTCTTGATTATACTAAGGGATGGCTAGTATTTGGAAGCAATTACCTTGTAATTTATTA
Source organism: Pristis pectinata (assembly GCF_009764475.1). Lineage (NCBI taxonomy): Eukaryota > Metazoa > Chordata > Chondrichthyes > Rhinopristiformes > Pristidae > Pristis > Pristis pectinata. Next base: position 26,981,951 of record NC_067420.1, read on the forward strand.
TGAATCATTTTGGAATTAGTGAATGCAAACAGCAGGTTGAATTCTTAATAAAATCAAAAAGACCAAAACTTGATTTTTATGGGAGAACAGTAAATGTTGGTATGTACCATAAGTAAATGTGAAATTGTATTGTGCACTGAAGTGTCATATTATCAGTTTTTGAGGGCAGTTAGCAAAAGTGCAAAATAATTACTTAAAAGTCAATATTTACTTTTCAAGTTTCAGTAAGTAATTTCAAGAGTATTTATTTTAAATCAGCATCAATGCCTAAAGTAATGTTTGACAATATAAATTCCTTGATTCATATTTTATAATTGTAACTCTCAGTGTTGTCTTAACACAAAAGGGGCTAAATTGTATGTTCATTGAAAAAGGTTACAGAGCTATTAAGAATGCAAAATTGTGCAAGCAATATACTAATGTTGTGCTGTCTGCACATAGCTATGATTTTTGTGTGCAACCAAAGCTAACCAAGCTGTAGTGCACATCAGCAGTGGACCCAATAGCAGAAAGATGCTAGTGCCAGATAAAACTAGCCTTCTCTGTTTAAAGTTACTCTGCATCTCTTAAAGGAGATAAACAGGCATGGGGAAATATTTAAATTTTGCCTTTCCCTGCAGTTCACATGTGGACTCCAAAGCATGGAGACCATAAGGAGTGACATCATTCATCATGTAACAGTGTCATATTGGTTCAGGTCTAACTTAATTTGTAGTCTAGATCATGTGCAGTAAATTAAATCTGAAAAGGAGGAACAAGCATTATACATGGTGTAACACCCATTGCACATTAGATTGCAACCTGTTCTGAATTTTTACGTGGCTCCTTTACGTAAAGACTATCCACTACACCAAAGATGAAGTAGACTGCAGATACTCAATGGCAAGTGAATGGAATACATGTGTGATAACCAATATTTATGGCACTCCTCCTGTGACATTCATGAGAGATCAAAGTGTCCGACCATGACAGATTGGTATCCTTGTGATCCTTAATGTTTTTTGATCTATCAATTTTGCCACTTCCACATGCATATGACTACAAAATGTGAAAAACAGTTTAGCCATCCTCATCCATACATCCATGGTTAACAATTTCTGCCAATGGGACTGGACATAGTCAAGGATGCAATAAGGACACTTCATCAGAACAGGTGTAAAGACAAAGTTCAAAGAATAAGCCTTGTGCCCTAAATAAATCGTCATCAAAGCATGAATCAAAACTCGCAACAGTAAACATTGGATCTAAGTTGGATGTGGATAGTGTGCATGTCCTGTTCAGTGACAATCATGAGGTCTCTCTCCAAAGTCATCTGACCAGGAAGTCCACAATAGTTGAAAGGGTCCAGAGTCACAGTGAGCCATGTGGCTGATCATGTGTACGACTATAGAACTGGCTGCATGAATATACTTTTTCTTTGGGAAGACTCCTCCTGGGTTGAATGGCCATGGGTAAAGTGACTATGTGTTAATTCTCAGCTGGTCCTTTTAGCCAACATCTTTATTTGGCAGGGCTGTCTAGGACATATGACTCACTGTGGTCCAGGTAAAGGAAGAAACTGCAGCAACAGGTAACCTGACTATGATGGCACCAATCCTGCACCTAAGCACAGGCAGTTCATGTTTATTGGGAACTGGTTCGGGGAGAGCTTATTGCCTCAGCTGCATAGAACTTTGAAGCTTTTAGATTATTTTGAAGATGAAAATTGATACATTTTTTAGCTTCATTTGTGGTTCTGTATGACCACCAGCTGAATCAGGAGCAAGAGGATGGAACCTGCAGGCAAGGGTTTCCCTCATAGAGGAGGCTAAAAGAGGAATGGAGAAAGGACTCCACTTGGAAGTCCTATCAACAATAAATCTCAGAAATCATGTTCCTGCCTGCACCCACCTGCTGACCAATGCATCTGGAGGCCAAGGTATTCAAAGGCAAAGCTGGGAAAGACCTGCCACAGTGTGCTGGTAGAGCTCCAGCCACATATTCATACCCAAACTTCCATGCCTGTCTGGATGGTGGACACTTTGTCCTAAATTTCTTTGCCTCTAGATAATTCCAAAAGACAGTGGGTGATAGCTGCCATGTGTCGCACACTACTGCATGTACCATGTTGTGGAGGAAAGGAATTCATCTTCTTCTACTTGAACAGGGAGCATCAGGTAGTGCAGGCAAATGGATTTTTCACAATATGATTATATTTTAGAAAGTACAAATTAGTTGCCTTTCACTCTCCACAAATGCTGAATATTCACCATGCCATTTGATCTTCAGAAGCACATTATCATTTGGGTGTGATTCACACTGATTTTTGACATTATATGAATGTCTAAAACCAATACAGGAAAGTTTGACTCGCTACGTATTTGCAAAGGTGTTCTCAGAAGGAAGGGCACTAAATATTATTCCTATAACTGAGCCTCACACTATGAACTTTTCTGATAACTCGAAGAAAGAATTATTAATTGGTTATTGCTAAAATGCTTATTCATTTTGCTTTTTAATATTAGGATAGTTTAAGGGACAAGAGGGGAAGGCGTAAATGGTTCAGAGGGGACCTGGGGCGAATTTCTTCACCCAGAATGTGGTTGAATTTGGAAGCACTGTTGGGGTTGATGAGGAGGTGGTAGAGGCAGATGGGCAGGAACAGTCAAAATATTTAAGAATTAATTAGACAAGTACTTGAATTGCTGTGTAAAACACTTACCTTGCTCAATAAATGTCCTTTAAACTTTACCCCTCTCACTTTAAACCTATGCCCTCTAGCATTTGACATTTCTGCCCTGTTAAAAAGTCTCTGACCATCTAACCTGTCTATGCCTCTCATAATGTCATATGTATACTTCTATCAGGTCAGCCCTCAGCCTCTAACACTTCAGAGAAAACAACCCAAATTTACCCAACTTCTGTTTATAGCTAATACACTCCAATCCAAGACAATGGTGGGAGATGCTGGTTTCATCTGGATACTCTGCTTTTCTCCTGCTTCCCAAAGACGTGTGGGTTGGAAGGGTAATTTACCGCAGTATATTGCCCCTAGTGTCTGTAAGTGGATGATAGAATCTGGGAGGATTTGATAAGAATGTGGAGAGAATTGATGAGACTGTGGGGAGAACAAATTATGATTAGTGTAAATAGGTGGTTGACGGTTCAATGCACTGAAGTGCCTTTTCCTTGCTGTATCTCTCCATGGCTCTATGACTCCGTTTGATGTATGCTAGGTATTTCCAGGTTCAATTGATGCTTTCTTCCTTTTACTTACATAAATGACTGGCCATTTAGTGGAATCATGCATGTATTGTAACACTGTAAGAAAGTTGTATTTCCAGTTAATTAATACTTAGAGCAGGAATTTGGCAACACCGATTAAATAGAACTGAAATGTAAGCATTTTCATCATCCACTAATTGTGCAAAAACTGGCAAAGAAATTTATGAGCAAAATATATTCAGTACCAGCCAAGTCCATGCTCAGTAATAGCCAAGTACATACAGCTGGTACTGGATTTTGATTCTGCAGATGTCTCCTCGGTTGATATCCAGGAAGGGAAAAGATGACAATGAGTGCTATTTTCAATTTATCCACTTGCTGACGTTGCTGCAGCTGATATTAACTCACCAGCTCCCTGATCCAAGAGGAGCCCCAAATGATGGATCTACTTCATTAATGATAGAGATAACGGTTGTATAACTTTGAATTAGAAATCCTTTTCCAAGCATATATTTCAATCCGATTGGGATGAAGAAAGCCTGTTATTTTTGAACATAATTCTCCTTGCCCTTTACTTGTCTAAGTATATATTAGAGTTATTCTTTGTTACTCACCATTGCCTGCATCATTGCTTTGAAAGATGTTTATTGTATAATGGAAAAGTTGATGTATTTGTATGTAATTTTGAAATATACTGTAAATGTTACCTTACAAATAATGATTTGTCAACTGCTTATCTGATAGAATATATCCTATTAAATATAATTCTACTTTTTTAAAAAGTAGAAGCTATGATGTTATTGTAAATTCCATCATATTTCTCATTGATTTTTTATAGGTGGTCTGAACTTTGGAAAGGATTTGTGATTCACAACTGCTATACAGTATGCAGTTAAGTTCAACCTTTCAAGTCTTCCTTTTGCTGAAGTTATTCAAATGGGCAAATACAGGTAATAGTTGCTTGTTAATTTCGGCTTCTGAAGTCCGGAAAACCACCCTCACTCCCTCTGTCATGCCCCTCTGTGCTGTGATTGAATCTACACTCACAATGACCACCCCTTTCTATAAACATACTGTGTAATCTATTGTGCCAGAAAGAACAAATCAAGGAATCATGGATGCAAATCAACATCCCGTGGTAAGTTACTGGTCCAACATAGCATTGTGATATGTATGTTGGCAATTCTAATCAAGGACAATAAGTACATGATGATACTATTTTAAAGTAGAAGTTATTGCTGGATAGGAAATAAGGATTGGCTACTTCACTCTACCAAAGGGAAAGGAATTATTTATAGCAATGAAGTTCAATAATTTAACTGCTTATGACTGAATTTCTTTTGGCTATCGGTTTTTAAAAAACACAATTTGATTACTAGGTTAGAATAATAGACTATTAGATATAAATGCAGTATTGCTCGTAATTTACATAATTACTTTGTAACAATCAGGCAGTTTCTATCAATTCAACCGCTTTACATTCAATTATGCCTTTTGCATATCAGTTTGAACTTTTTATCAGCACTTCCACAGCTGATTAGAGGATTGTACATACACTTCCCAAACAAGAACGTTAGTATATATTTTTCTTATTTATTTTTGAGATGCGTGTTTCATTGTCAAGACTGAGCCACCTTCTTGAATAGCTGCAGCCCTTCTGGTGAAATATACCCATAGTGCTCCTGGGCAGGGAGCACCAGGATTCATATCCCGCAATGAAAGAGGAATTGCATCATATTTTCAGGTCAGGGTAGTGAGTGATTTGGAGGGGAACCTGAATGTGGTGATGTTGGAAACTAGATGAAAAACACTATGATGCTGTAGGAACTCAGCAGGCCAGGCAGCATCCACAGAGAAAAGCAGGTGGTCAACATTTTGGGTCAGGACCCTTCTTAAGGACTGAAGATAGGAAAAGGGGAAACCCAATATACAGTGGCATGCAAAAGTTTGGGCACCCCTGGTCAGAACTTCTGTTACTGTGAATAGCTAAGCGAGTAAAAGATGACCTGATTTCCAAAAGGCATAAAGTTAAAGATGACACATTTATTTAATATTTTAAGCAAGATTACTTTTTTATTTCCATCTTTTACAGTTTCAAAATAACAAAAAAGGAAAAGGGCCCGAAGCAAAAGTTTGGGCACCCTGCATGGTCAGTACTTAGTAACACCCCCTTTGGCAAGTATCACAGCTTGTAAATGCTTTCTGCAGCCAGCTAAGAGTCTTTCAATTCTTGTTTGGGGGATTATCGCCCATTCTTACTTGCGAAAGGCTTCTAGTTCTGCGAGATTCTTGGTCCGTCTTGCATGCACTGTTCTTTTGAGGTCTATCCACAGATTTTCGATGATGTTTAGGTCGGGGGACTGTGAGGGCCATGGCAAAACCTTCAGCTTGTGCCTCTTGAGGTAGTCCATTGTGGATTTTGAGGTGTATTTAGGATCGTTATCCTGTTGTAGAAGCCATCCTCTTTTCATCTTCAGCTTTTTTACAGACGGTGTGATGTTTGCTTCCAGAATTTGCTGGTATTTAATTGAATTCATTCTTCCCCCTACCAGTGAAATGTTCCCCGTGTCACTGGCTGCAACACAAGCCCAAAGCATGATCGATCCACCCCCGTGCTTAACAGTTGGAGAGGTGTTCTTTTCATGAAATTCTGCATCCTTTTTTCTCCAAACGTACCTTTGCTCATTGCAGCCAAAAAGTTCTATTTTAACTTCATCAGTCCACAAGACTTGTTTCCAAAATGTATCGGGCTTGTTTAGATGTTCCTTTGCAAACTTCTGATGCTGAATTTTGTGGTGAGGATGCTGGAAAGTTTGGAGAAAAAAGGGTGCAGAATTTCATGAAAAGAACACCTCTCCAACTGTTAAGCACAGGGGTGGATCGATCATGCAGAATCTTGCAGAACTGGAAGCCTTTTGCAAGTAAGAATGGGCAAAGATCCCCCAAACAAGAATTGAAAGACTCTTAGCTGGCTACAGAGAGCGTTTACAAGCTGTGATACCTGCCAAAGGGGGTGTTACTAAGTATTGACCACACAGGGTGCCCAAACTTTTGCTTCGGGCCCTTTTCCTTCTTTGTTATCTTGAAACTGTAAAAGATGGAAATAAAAAAGTAATCTTGCTTAAAATATTAAAGAAATGTGTCATCTTTAACTTTATGCCTTTTGGAAATCAGGTCATCTTTTAGTCGCTTAGCTATTCACAGTAACAGAAATTTTGACCAGGGGTGCCCAAACTTTTGCATGCCACTGTATAGGAGGGAAAAGGAGAGCAGCGATAGGTGGACAAAAGAGGGGAGACAGGGTAGGCACAAGGTGGTGATAGGTAGGTGCAAGTAAGAGATAGCGATAGGCAGGTTTGGGGGTGGAGGGGAGAGCAGATCCACCGGGGATGGGTCAAAGGTAATGAGAGAAAGAGAAAAAAGAGGAGAAAAAAGAGATAGGCTAGGAAAGGGAAGAAGAGAAGAAGCATGATGGGAAGGGGATTGTGGGGAAGGGGGGGTGGGGATTACTTAAAGTGGGAAAATTCAATGTTAATACCGTTAGGCTGCAAGGTGACGTTCCCATATGCCTCCTGCCCTTGTCCTCTTGGTGAGGAAGGATGTGGGTTTGGGGAGTTCTGTCAGAGTAGTCCATGCAAGTTACAGCAGTGCATTTTGAAGATGGCACATAATGGAGCTCTGGAGCACTGATGGTGAAAAGAATAAATATTTAGGGTGGTGGATGAGGTTCCAATTAAATGGGTTACTTTGTCCTGGATGGTGTTGAGGGTCTTGAGTGTTGTTGGTTACATTTATCTAGACAAGTGGAGAGTATTCCATCACCCTCCTGATTCGTACTTTATTGAGAGTGAAAGAGTATTGGAAGTCAGTAAGTGAGTCACTCATGACAGGGTTCCCAGCCTGTGACTTGCTCTATAGCCTTTGTATTTACCTGGTCATTCCAGTTTAGTTTATGGTCAGTTGTGACCCTAAGATTGTTGATGCAAAAGGGTTCAGCAATGTTAATGCTATTGAATGTCAAAGGTAGGTGGTTAGATTTTTTTTGGAGATGTCTGGCACTTTTGTAGCCCAGTTATTACTTACCATTTATTGGACTTTGCCTGTATGTTGTCCAGGTCTTGTTGCATGCAGGCATGGACTGCTTCATATTATGAGGAATTCCAAATGAAATTGAATATTGTTCAATTATCATCAAACATTTCCAGTAACTTTGTGATAGAAGGAATGAAGCAACTAAAGATGATGGGGCCTGGGGCTGTTCTCTGAGGAAGTCCTGTGGCAGGGTCTTGGGGCTGGGATGATGACTTGCAATAGCCAGTGTCCTTTGAGCAATTCTAACTCCAATCATCAGGGTGTTTCCTAGCCATACTCATTGACTTCACTTTTACCAGGGCTCCCTGTTGCCACATTTGGTCTAAGACTGCCATGATGTCAGAGGCAATCATGCTCACCTCACCCATGGATTCATCTCTTTTGTCTATGCTTGATCTGGAGCCACGTGGTCCTGGTAAAATTCAAAACTGGTACTGTTGAGTGAGTTATTTTTGAATAACTGCTACTTGTTATAAAACATTTCAATATTTTACTGCTGATTGAGAGTAGACTGATTGGGTAACAATCCATCAGATTGAATTGTCCTGCTTCTTGTGAACAGAACAGAACAAGGCATCAGGCCCTGATGGTGTACCTGGCAGGGTACTGGAGATCTGTGCCAACCAACTGGCTGGAGTGTTCAAGGACATCTTCAACCTTTCACTGCTACAGTCAGAGGTTCCCACCTGCTTCAAAAGGGCATCAATCACACTGGTGCCCAAGAAGAGCAGGGTGAGTTGCCTCAAAACTATCACCCGATAGCACTCACATCTACTGTGATGAAGTGCTTTGAGAGGTTGGTCATGGCTAGAATTAAATCCTGCATAAATAAGGACCTGGACCCACTGCAATTTGTCTATCACCACAACAGGTCTACAGCAAATGCAATCTCACTGGCTCTCCAATAAGTTTTGGAGCACCTAGACAACAGCAAGTCATACATCAGGCTGCTGTTTATTAACTACAGCTCACTGTTCAACAGCATCATTCCCTCAGTACTAATCAAACAAAGGCAGGTATGGTAGTGGGCAGGCACAGTAGTGTAGCAGGTAGTGTAACACTATTACAGCGCCAGTGACCCGGGTTCATTTCCTGCTGCTGTCTGTAAGGAGTTCGTACATTCTCCCCCATCTGCGTGGTTTTCCTCTGGGTGCTCCAGTTTCCTCCCACATTCCAAAGATGTATGGATTAGGAAGTTGTGAGCATGCTATGTTGGTGCTGGAAGCGTGGCGACACTTGCGGGCTGCCCCCAGAACACTCTACGCAAAAGATGCATTTCACTGTGTTTCGATGTACATGTGACTAATAAAGATATCTTATCTTATCTTATCTTATCTTATCTTATCTTATCTTATCTTATCAACAAGCTTCAAAACCTTGGCCTCTGTACCTCTATCTGCAACTGGATCCTTGACTTCCTTATCGGGAGACCACAGTTAGAGCAGATTGGTAGTAACATCTCCTCCTCGCTGACAATCAATACAGGCATACTGAAAGGATGCTCTACTCTCTCTACACTCATGACTGTGTGGCTAGGCACAGCTCAAACACCATCTACTGTATAAATTCGTCTATGACACCACTGTTGTTGGCAGAATCTCAGATGGTGATGAGGAGTCGTACAGGAGTGAGATAGATCCGTTGGTTGAGTGGTATTGCAACAACAACCTCGCACTCAACATCAGCAAGACCAAGGAATTGATTGTGGACTTCAGGAAGGGGAAGCCGGGAGAACACACCAGTCCTCAATGAGGGGTCAGCGATGGAAAGTGTGAGCTGCTTCAAGTTCCTGGGCGTTAACATCTTGGATGATCTATCTTGGGCCCAACACATTGATGCAGTCATGAAGAAGGCATGCCAGGGGCTCTACTTCATTAGGAGTTTGAGGAGATTTGGTATGTCACCAAAGACTCTTGCAAATTTATGTAGAGGTACGGTGGAGAGCATTCTGACTGGTTTCATTACTGCCTGGTGTGGAGGCTCCAATGCGCAAGATCGAAAGAGGCTGCGGAGGGTTATAGACTCAGCCAGCTCCATCACGGGAACACCCCTCCCCACCATCGAGGACATCTTCAAGAGGCAGTGCCTCAAGAAGGCGGCATCCATCATTAAGGACACTCACCATCTGGGACATGCCCTCTTCACGTTACTACTATCGGGGAGCAGGTACAGGAGCCTGAAGACCCACACTCAACGTTTCAGGAACAGCTTCTTCCCCTCTGTCATCAGATTTCTGAATGGTCCCTGAACCCATGAACACTACCTCGTTATCCCTCTTTTGCACTATTTACTTATTTTTGTAACGTAGTAATTTTTGTCTTTATGTCTTGCACTGTACTGCTGCTGCAAAACAACAAATTTCATGACATATGTCAGTGATAATAAACCTGATTCTGATTCTGATTCAATTGTACATGTTGTCTATTAGACACTAATGTTGTAACTATATGAAAACAGTTTGGTGAGAGGCATGGACTGCTTCATTTTTCTTAGCCCAAACCTCAGTAAAACAGCTGGGATATTGTCTGGTCTCAAAGTTGTTGTGCTATCCAGTACTCCCAACTGTTTCTTGATGTTATATGATGTGAATTGAGTTGCTCGAGACTGGTGGGGATCCCATGGGGAGGTTAAGATGGATCATCCACTGAACACTCCTGTGCTCTGCAATTGCTGAAGATGGCAATATTTTTGGAGCCTCCTCCTCATGACGGTGGTTTAATTATCCAGCACCATTCACAGCCAGATTAAAGCCCGACTCCAGAATTTTCAGCTGATCTCTTGGCCATGAGATCACTTAGCTCTGTTTGTTGCATGCTGTATTTGCAGATGCAGCTTCACCATGTTGGCAGCTCACATTTAGATATGCCTGGCACTATTTTGGGCATATATTTCTGAGCTCCTTCTGGCTTGATTGTATTGGTAAAGTGAGGCACATACAAAGCCACAGGGTTACAAATTGTTATGTAATACTTTTCTTCTGCTGCTGATAGTCCTACACTTCATGGATGCCCTGCTTTGAACTGCCAGATCTTTTCAGTGTCTGTCCCATTTTAACACAATATACAACACAATGGAGGATGTTTGATGAGGGGACTTTGTCTGCACAGAGACAGTATGTCGTCACTCTCACAAATGCTATTATAGAAAGAATCATCTGGTGTGGACAAGATCACATAGGTTTATCCCTAGTCTTGGTTCACTCACCAACTGCTACAGACCCAGTCTGGCAGCTGTCCTTTAAGTCTTGGCCAGCTTGATCAGTGTTGGTTCTTCCAAGCCACTCTTGGTATTGGATATTGAAGCCACCCAACCAGAGTACATTCTATGCCCTGCTTTCTTCCAAGTGTTTTTCAAAGTACAAGTGCACTGATTCATCAGCTGAAGGAGGGATAGTAAGTGGTTATCAGGAGGAAATTTTGTTGTTCTATTTGACCTGATTTCATGAGACTTCATGGGGTTTGGTGTCAATGTTAAGGACTCCAAGGGTTATTCCTTCCCATGAGATCCATGGTAGTACTATTTCTGGCGGCACAGCACATAGCCAAGGATTCTGATGGATCACCTTGGTGATTTATGTTTAAAGGATAATTCTGTGTATGTCCATGGCAGGCTGTTTCTAGGCTTGTCTGTAGGACAGCTCTTCTAGTTTAGATATTGGTCCCAAAATATTTTTAAGTGGTCATCTGGTATGGGAGCAATATTGTCATGTCCAAATTTGGTACCCAGGTGATTTGTCTAGCTTTTTTTTTATCTTTTAACATAGTGGTTATGATACCATTGAACAGCTTGTGGGGCAACTTCAGAGAGCAGGTAAGAATCAATCACATCTCTCTGGGCCTGAGATCACAAATTGTCCAGACAGGTTTCTGCAAAGCAAACAGTAATTTTATGGTGACACAAGAGAGATTGCAGATACTGGAATCTGGATTTTATGTAATTTTATGGTTACCATTTTAAAAATTACAGATTGCTTCAACTGAATTTAAATTGCAATGCTGCCATAGTGGAATTTGAACTGATATCTGTGACACATTCAGTGGCAGAACCACATTGCCACCGCCATGGTCGCATATATTAACCAAAGTACCCAGGTGAAAAAGCCTCCAATACTTACTGAATAAGACTTTTGAATGCACTTGAAAGGATATGTTTCACACAGTTTTACTTTATGTTGGAGAGCTCCTAAAATAATATTATTATAAATAAATGTTCAAAGATATCAATAAAAATGTCTTTATGCTGTTATCACTAAAATAAAATTTAAAGGTACATTTTATTATCTATCACATAGTCAAAGAAGGTGCACTATTACGGAAGGAATCAAAGATTTCATCTTTAACCTTTAACCTTTAAGTGAATTTATGCTCTGATAAGACATGCCAACTTTGAGAGCAATCCTTCCAACCAGCAGCATTGTGTTTGATTGTCAAGACTGGCTATGCCTTCCCTTTCAACCTTAGGTTCCCAAATGAGATGTCACATTCTACAAACTTACTGGAAACTGGATGGGCATTAACAGAGTATGTTTATTTAGTAGTCTTTAAAATGGGAAGGGTGGAGAAGGAAGTGAAATGAAATAAAACTAACGGTAATAGAGAAGCTCGCAGTCCTTTGCATAGACAAGCAAAGATGTATTAGGATGTATTATTCCTCTCATATTTATCTGATGGAGGGGTTTCCATGGTATAATGTGTTAGATGACAAAGCTTTTTTTTAGAGTTATGATTTTTTGGCTTTGACCTAATATTGCTTCAAGCTCAAAACTTCTCAACTTTATTGTTACATGATCTTGCATAGTTTCTGTGGTGTTGTGACTCCACCTGTTTTATTCAAACACTGAGTCATCTATATTTGGATAGGTTTCAAACCCTGGAGTATTTAGCTTTAAGGAAGAAAAGCTAATTAGAATGTGATTTAGTTTCTCTACACCAGTAATTTCATAATGTGTTTGCACTGCTGCTAGCCTAAATGAAGCAGAACAATTCCAGAGAACTAAGGTATACACCATAACTTTAGAAGGCAATTTCCACTTTGCAGTGAAAGTAAATTGCTTGGTAATTTGAAAGATGGGGCCTAAACCAGCTCTAGAGTAAAGTTGTCCAAAAACCCTTAAGCAGAAAGATGTACAGTTGATACGTGTCCAGAAAATCCTGAAAAGTGCATGGGCAGTTTTAGTGTAGCTGGACTTGAACATTCCTGCCTACATTCCTTAATATTACACTTTAACCACTTGGACAAGAACTCCAAAGGCTCTTGCATTTGAATCCTAGTGATACCCTTGAAGAAACTGAATGTCTCCCAGCTCTGCTTTGAAAACTATAAACCCTCCACTCTTCCCCCAGTTCTGAAAAAGGGTTATTGACCCAAACCATTAAATCATTTCTTTTTCCACAGATGCTGCTTGACTGGCTGAGTTCTTCCAGCATTTCTGTTTTGGTTTCAGATATTTCCAACATCTTGTATTGTGGAAGGTCATGGCTGTCACGTGACAGCACTGCCCACTACCTGGTTGGAAGACACACCACTGCCAATCAAGGTTTGGCCCCACCCATCAGGACACACCTGACCATTGGTCCCTTTAAGTACCTTTGTACTTGGCCTTGGGCCATTGGCCTTTCTAATCGATTAGTCCTTACTGGCACCAAGCCATTGGCTTTTGTAATCAATTAGTCCTAGCTGGCACCAAGCCATTGGCCTTTGTAAATTACCTGGGCTGGACCTCCCAGCCCTCCAGCACTATAAAGGACGCCACATGTGCTCAGCTCTCTCTCTTTGCCAGCTTTGAGGGATCACCCTGCTTCACTCCAGGCTGAGTACTGTGGAATGGTGCTGGGGAAATCATTGGTGAGGTGTGCACTGTTTAAGGGTTGGGAGTGTTTTAGTTAGTGTCCCTAGTAGCATAGAGCTGTGCCTGCACTGAATCAAGGGGTGGTGGGTATTGTATTGGTTTCCCCTTAGTTTTATGTACCTAGTTCATTGTATGTGTGTGTTTTATCCCTGCTGTGATTTTCCCATGCTTGTCTTTTGTAAATAAAATCCTTTACTGCCAGACTGTGTTCAGATTCCTTACTTTTGAGACCCCCCCCCCCCGAACCTGTTTCCGCACTCACAACACATCTGCAGTTTCATCTGTTTTCCATGAATGTTGTGATGATTTATAGACTAATAAAAAAGGAGTTTTCTTTGCGTTAGAATCCATCTTTAGTGAACAAGATAGTTACTAATTAGTCCAACAAGGAAATAGAGAAATTTATAAAGTGTTTAGAATATGAATTTCTCTATCACACAATGTAGTTGAGAAGCATAGTTGAAATATTTTCAAAAGGAAACTGCACAACATAGATGACAAAAGGGAAGGGAAAGATACACCTGCTAGCTTTCTGTTTGTGGTTAAGTAGATAGAATGGGAGGAGATGTGGAGTTATTTTCATCATTGACTATTTGGGCTGAATGGTTTATTTCTGTGTTATTTATTCTATGTATTTTCTACCATTTGTAATTGAAATCTGCAGGTGTAAACAAGGTACTACTTGCATCTGCTTTGCAAATAGAACCAAAAAAAAACCAGCCAAGGGAAGTCTTTTCTTTAACTACCTTATAATTAAGATAGATGACACAGCATTAGGTAATGTATTCCATTTCTCGGGAAGTGGGTGTTGCCAGTTAGGGTAGCATTTATTGACCATCCCTAATGGTCCTTTAGAAGATGGCAATAAGCCATCTTACAGTCATAAGCCATTGAACAGTCGCAATCCCTCTGGGAAAGTTGCTCCCAAAAAGGCAGTTAAAGACTTCTAGAATTTAGATCCAGTAATGATAAAGAAATGGCTATATAGTTCCAAATCAGCATAGTGCATGACTTTAAGGGGAACCTGCAGGTGATAGTCCTTCTATGACCAACTGCACTTTTTCTTCTTGGTGATAGAGGTTATGCTTGATGAGGTGCTGTCACAGTAGTCTATATGAGTAATTGCAGTCTGGTGCTCTATTGATAGAGAGAAGAGTGTATAGCGTTGTGGATGGGGTGCCATTCATATAGGCTGCTTTGTTCCAGATGGTATTGAGTTTCTTAAGTATTTTTGGAGATGAATTCATGCAGATAAGTGGAGAGTATTCCATTATGTTTCTGTTGTGCCCTATAGATGGTGGAGGTAATGCAGCCTCTGACCTGCACGTATAGACACAATATATGGAGGTTTTTGCTCAATAGTTGTCCTGAGGATATTGATGGTGGAATACTTGATGGTGGTAATGTCTTTGAATGTTAAGTGTAGGTGAATAAACTCCCTCTTGTGACTTAAAGTATTTTTTCGAGACATGGTGTTGCTGGCTAAGACTGTATTTATTGCTCATCCCTACATGCCCTTCAGAAGGTGGTGATGAGGCACCTTTTTGAATTGATGCAGTCTTTCTGGTAAAGATACTCCCAAAATGTTTTCTGGGTAGACCCAGCAACAATAAAGAAATGGTAATAAATGTGCAGAATGGACATTTTGTGGCCTTTGGTGGCAATGATTACTACTTCCCACTTACCAGTCCCTACCTACTTGGTGCCTAGGTCTTGTTGCATGTTGGCATGAACAGCTTTGTTTACTGAGGAGTTGAGGATGGAATTAAACATGGTGCAATCATCAGCAAACAATTCTGACTTTATGACAAAAGGAAGATCCTTGACAAAGTAAATGAAGATATTTGGGCTTAGGACACTGTGCTGAGGATTGCCAGTGGTAATGGTCTGGGGTTGGAATGGTCGACCTTCAATAGCCATAATTATCTTTCATTGTGTGGGGAATGGCTCTGATCATTGAAGTGATTTCCCATTGATGCTCACACACCAGTTTGTCATGGCTCATTCAAATGCAGTATTGATGTCAAGAGCTGTCACTGTCAACTCACCTCTGGAAGTCAGCTCTTTGGTCTATGTTTGCACCAAGGCTGTGATGAGGTCTCAGACCAAGTGGTAATGGTGAAACCCAAACTGGAAATTGGTGAGCTGGTTAATGGAGTGTAAGTGCAGTTTGATGGCACTGTCTATGAACTCCAAGTTGCTGATGGTAGAGTAAACTGCTGGGTATATAACTGGATTGAATCCGTCCACTATTTTTTGTGAACAGATTGTCTGGTTGGATGCCTGTGCTCTAACCAAACTAGAAAATCTTGTTTGTATCACCCTTATTCTGTACTTGGTACAATATAGTCATTCTGAGGTAGACACTAAGCTCCTGTAAAATATGCTGCTTTCAGTGAATGCTCCCTCGTGTAAAATAGAATATGAGAATAAAGTGACCCAACACCGGAGCTTGGTGCAAGAAAAAGTATAGTGAGAGGTACACACAAATAACTGGAAAAATTATTTGGTTAGTAACATTAACTTTAATGGTCTGAAATTATGAAAATGTACTTGTCTTTTATATGTGCCAGTTACATGTTTCTCTAGGCCTGCCGCATAAGTGGGTCAACAATCTATTCTGGAGTTTATCCCTGTTTAAAGGACACTTTCTTGTACTTAATTCGAGAGAGGATAGATTTAAATGAGAAGACATGACAGGTTGGCAGCTTCATAGTTTGACAGAAAAAAATTGTGAGCTCTCTTTAAATGTAGCCGAGCTCAGCTCTTCAGTGCTGACGTGGACCAAAGTTCTTGCTCAGCTCACTTGATTCCTGGATCTGTAGCGTGATCTGCTGCAGTTAGTTGCCGAGACGTTAGGCATTTTTCACTTGATGCCCACGGCGCGAAGAAGAACGGACACACCATATTATTACTGACACAGCAATAGATGTTCTAGCGGGGCGTGAGCACGCCGTTGTTGTTGCTTAAAGCCATTGAGCTAAGTTTTAGATACAACTTCAAACATTTTTTCGGAACCAGTATTCGCACCGTCTCAGTCGTTGCATCCAAGGCAAAGAATCAAGTGTAGCTTTGTAAACCGCTTCTATCGATCTTGGGAATGAAATTAATTGTACAACGCAGTTCGTAATCAATTTTGAGATACTTTTAAAAAAGTTTATATTCCCTTAAAACCAGGAACTAATGTTGATTTACTGCCACTGTATGAAGACATCCCATGCACAATTATGACGAAATATTATTTCATTGTCCTTTATATAATTATACATTTCCATTACATATTTCGTAATATTCAATGCGCTGAATAATTGTTTTGTGCAAGAGTTATTCCTGTTAATAAATGTTTATTTCTCTCAGAACTACAAATGTAATAACTGAATAATTGTGTCTACACGAATTATCGAAATTCCCGTATGAGCTATTTTGTGGAGAATATTTTACTTGTAATAATTTTACCAATTTCTGGGAGTAGGAGCTGGGATATTGGTAAATTATTTCTAAAAAAGTTGGACTGACAGCAACATAATCATTGGTAGGAAGTTAACAAGACTTGCATCAGTTACTTGTCAATGGTGCGAAAGTAAACAAGCGAAACCTTGAACAGCATTTAATGAATCTAATTGTAAATACATCGAGAAAACTGCATTTAAACTATTTAGTTTTAGTACTTCGTATTAAATGTGATAAGAGTATAATTTTTAACTGAATAATCGGCAATGGCATTTGTCATTAAGATAACGTCGCTTTACTGCTGTTGACAATAATTTTAAGATCCCATTTACAGTCAGTCAGTTTAGCTTTAGCAAGATTAATAAGCGTGGCTCTTGTGACTGGCACGCTTCGTTTTTCAAAAAGACATTGTAGCTTCTTTTGAACGCAATATTCCGTTGCTATTCGGTGTTAAAGTTCTTAAAAATCAATTACTAATGTATTAAAATTGTAAAGCAGCCGAGGAGAAAATAAAGTATTTTTGGTTCAATTTTACCTGGACCTCAAAGTCACGTCACTAAGCAATGTAGCGGTCACCTAATTTAATAATTGTCACGATAATGGATCTTTACATTTATATGTCAACAATATTTTCAAGTGTTGTCAAAATCGCTGTTAACATTTCCGAATAGTCAGTTAAGAAAAATTACACTCCACTGTATCTCACCAGAGTTTCCTATTTTAAACCTAACCGGAAGCTGCTTTGAAGAACTCCACTGCAAGTGTACTTGTAGCAAAGGACATCGTAGACACGCAGAAAGAGGTTCTGTTTCTAAAAAAAAAATTCCTAACTCAATGGAACCGTGTTTAACCTGAAGTTTAGAATCGCAACATCTTAACATTTTGAATTGTTATCACGGCATTCGTTGGTACCACTGAGTCAGAAGGTTGTAGATTCAAACTCTGTTCCAGGGTTTGATCTCTTAATCCCAGGTTGACTAGATGCTCCACCGTCCCTCTGGTAAAACATTACACCAAGGCCTGTTCAGATTTGTGCTAATTGAGAGTTCTCTCGACCTTTCAGATAACATTTACCTTAAACTGCTCTTCGCCTCTGCTTTTGGGAGGACCTTCCTATGCACCAAATTAGCTGGTATTAATAAAACGGCATGCAAATGTTTCAACAGAAGTGCTTAAACATTTATTTGTGCACCTTCTCTATTTACAATCGCCTTAACTGAGGAGAAAGGCCAAGATATCCAAAAAACATCCGACCGGAATCAAACGTCAATGAAAGTAAGAAAAACATACCATATAAATGTTATTGACAGTAGACAAATTGCATGGAATTATTTTGTCACCAAATTCAGTTCCCATTAATACCAGTGCTACATATGGGCAAAGCACATTGCGATATCCAGGGAATGACACAGTAACATCCGAATGGATGGACAATCTAATTCAAGTTATATGCCGCCAGTAAATGAAGTTTCTGTATACAGGATGGATTGATAGTCTCGAAGGAGTTGTTGAACTGACAGATCACATATTTTGGAGTATATTTCAGTACGGAACTGAACTTAGAATAATATAAAAATGCTTAAATTCCAGATTTCTACTTTTAAAGGCAATATGATTATTCAGAGTTTTTTTTACATGAATCTGTTCTCTTCGCTATTCCTGAATAACATCTGGTCAGATGATGTATTTGATCGCGTTTGTTTTTAAAAATAAAATGTTTAAGATGCTAAAGAATGAACCCACCTGAACAAACAGCATACACTGGAAACAGACCTATTCTAACATTTTTGTGCAATTAAGCACAGAATTAGGCTGACACTTCACTGTTGATTGGTTGATTCTACGAAACTGAAGCTCACAGCAGGCAGACACAAAAGATCACGTGGTATCCTGGTGTTCTGATTAACATTGCTCCTTCAAACTTTCCCCAAACCCGATTATCATTATTTGTCGTGCTTAGGGCCTTAGCAGGCATTGTACAGTATTCCAAATGTAACCCACGTGTTTGGAAATGGTGATTTAATTTCTGTAATATATTCGAAAGAATTGAAGAAAAACCGGACGTCTTACTTTCCAACACCAGCAACCTGTAATCTGTCCGAGGAAGTCCTCCAATTAATCCGTTAAATTTATTAAGAATAATTTTCTGCAGTGTCTCCACAGATACACCCGGTAAAACACAATAGCACCTGAATAGGTGCCTTCCTTGAAATTGCATTCACATGGTCAATATATTAGCTCTCGTTTGTCATGACTTAATTGCACTTTACATCGACAAGGATAATCTCCAGTCTGCCCTGAGCCAAATAATCATCCACCTCTTAAATGGCACACGAACTGGAGACAACCAGGAGATTATCATATCCATACTTTTAGGGGAAATATCTGATTTCAGAAGCCTCTTCTGTGTAATACCTGAGTTTACTGGTTATCTGAGAAGCATAATTTGTACTGTCAGTGTCTCTTTTCTCAGTGAATCCTTGGCTAATTTTGATCTACGGTCTGCTATGTGAATTTGCAATGTCATAATTTATGGTCTTAAATCTGAAACCATTCGCAGTTGTTACTTTTACAGTAATCCACATGTTTATTTTATGGAGAGCAACTACTGTACGTGGTGTTGATTTGTTAAAGTTATCCAGCATGTGAGTTCATCAGAATCGCACTGCCCAAGGAGCCGCCTTTAAAAGTATAAGCCAGCAGTCATTGGTTTGTTGGTGAAACCTCCGCCTCGCTACAACTTGTTTTTTATATTTGATTGGTGAAATCACGCCTCCTGATTTCTGATTGGTGCTGCTCCTGTATATCTGCTCTTGGAGCAGAGGAGCCAAGAACAGAAGTTGTTAAGATTTGAAGAGGTATTTGTGATTGTCAAAGAGATCCGCCCTGTTGAAAGCAACTGGCTATAGGCGGTCAGATAAAAGTGTTTTGGCTGGAATGAGTATTTCTGAGGCCGAATACTGCTGTGTAGAGGATTCGCAGCCTGGAGGCTCTGGCTTGGACACGGCCGCTTCTCCATGGGCTCAGTCCGAGAGCCCTGTCTCTCAAACCGGTCTTGCATCTGCTCAACCCGCGAGTAAAGCGGAGGGGAAAGGCGACACCGAATCGCGGATCAGACGCCCTATGAATGCTTTCATGGTGTGGGCAAAGGACGAACGAAAAAGGCTGGCTCAACAAAACCCCGATCTCCACAATGCAGTACTAAGTAAAATGCTTGGTAAGCAAAGACACTGTGTATTGACCATTAGGACGCAGGCACAATGAAGATGTATTATAGCGAGGAAGACATTGAAGAAATGCTAACTGATTAATTTCGCTTTTGCTGTTAATAAAGCAATAGCTATATTCCAAATGCGCAGATTTGACAACGTGATGTGAAACCAAGTTAGAAATTGATTGACATTAGGACTAGTATGTGACTGCATCAGAAGTTGTAATGTTGCATTGATGACAGAAATGTAAATAAACCAAAGCCTCCATCAGAACAATTTACCTTTCCCCAGGAGGTCATGACAAGTTGCTATAATTAAATTATTTATCTAAACGTTTGTTTTTAACTCAGTCCGTTATCATTTACATTCAATTAACTTATGCCCGGTGTATTGTGTTACGGTGAAGTTAAAGTGAATGACTTTTTTTAATGAATCTGCAGGACAGTCATGGAAATCTCTTCCTTTTGATGAGAAGCGCCCTTTTGTGGAAGAGGCTGAGAGACTCCGAGTTCAACACTTGCAAGATCACCCCAACTACAAATACCGACCACGCAGGAAGAAACAGAGCAAAAAAGTCAAACGAATGGAGACCAACCTTCTAGCACACAACCTGCCCCAGAATCACGGCTCTGCTCTCAGAACCAATCAGGGAGTTGGCGGCGACAACTTCAACAGGAATCAGCATGAGGGAAGACCCTCAGGCCAACATCAACTCCCTTCGCTCAGTCACTACCGAGATTTGCACGGACTGGGTTCGGAGTTCGAGAACTATGGTTTGCCCACTCCTGAGATGTCTCCCTTGGACGTTTTGGATCCGGTGTTCTTTCCGCCGCAGGCGCAGGAAGACTGTAATATCTCCTATGGAAACTACCGTCATCATATAGATTACAGTCGGGAGAAGACAGATGCCTTGTCCTACTCAGACCAAATCTCTGCCAATGTGGGTGAGTTGGTTAGGAACCCACAACATCTGTATTACAGCCAGCTGTGCCCTGGAGGTCAGGGCAGCGTATCCGCTCACCTGGGGCAGCTCTCGCCTCCCCCCGAAGCGCAACGCATTGACAACGTGGAACACTTTGGTCCAACTGAGTTTTGGACAGATGTTGATCGCAGCGAGTTTGACCAATATTTAAATCTGGCAAGGACTCGTCCGGACACCTCTGCGCAAACCTTTCACCTCTCTCTGTCGAAACTGAACCCCAGAGGTGTATCCGCATGCGAGGAAAGTAGTTTCATTTCTGTACTGTCGGACGCCAGCAATGCTGTCTATTACAGTGCTTGCCTCACTGGCTAACTCGCAGCACTCAAACTGTTAAGTGCCCGTGCTGGTTTATTCTCAATACACCATTTTTAAAGAAGTCATTAAACCGTTTTTGCTTCTATTTAAGCCGAAGTGTGCGGAAATCACTGATTGGGTTCCGATTTGGGAAAGGGGTTAATTAAAGTGAACCTAAAAATAACAAGCGACTGGTTGTAAAACAAATGATACAGGAGTTTTCGGTGGCCGAAGCAAATTAATACTAAAAGCGAAAATGTATTAATCAGAGATTATTACAAACAGAATAATTTTGTTTTGTAAGCCATTATGTAGCAGCACGTACAAAATGTGATTGGACTACTTTTGCATAAAATCCAAATGAAAATGTAAATGTTGAGATTTTTTTGAACTGTCCTTTCAGCTTTCGGTGGATATAGCACAATATATTGGCGTTTTTAAAACTGTTCTTACCGCTAACTTTCAATGTATAATTCTAACAAAGTCTCAAACACTTTTGTAAATATAGTTTTTTTTTGCTGTAATTGCATTTTGTAAATCTGTTAATAAATTCTGTTATTTAACAAAACATTTCAGCTTGTAAATTGCTTCCATAATATGATGGTCCATTTCCTGTAAGCCTGAACACATTTGATCGTGCATTTGCTCACTATCCAAAAGTTCTAGATTGCCTTCCAAGTAGCAAAAGTTTTCTGAATACATTTCCTCCAAAACATCATCAGTCTCCTCCCTGTAAACATACTCATTTTAAAGGTTCTGTATTAGCCTGAATATTGATTCTGAATTCATGACAAGTACCTTGTTGAGAGTCTGATTTTTATCAGAGTCCTGAAACTCCATTCACTCTCCAGCCTTTTGCCCTTGCCTTATGTTATATATATATGATACCCTAAAAGAATCATATCGGAATATTTGGGACCCACTAACTGTCTTTCAAACAACAACAGGATTGTCCTGCTTATGTGATGGGAGATCACAAATACTTCTTACTTAAAATTGTTAAAATAGTTTACAAAAGTTATCTAACATCAATTTACATGTCTATGTCACTTTCTCCTATCTCTAAGGCTACTTAATTTTATCTCAGTAATGACTCCAGGCCAATTTCCTTTATTTTGAAATAGCTTTGTGCGATATGATATAAACATAAAACAGCCCCTGTTATTTGCTTGAAGAACATTTTCTCAGGGCCCTCAAAACTCGAGGGACTGAATTGGGACTTGAGAAACTGAGTTACAAAGAGAGGTTGAGTAAGTTAGGACTGTTTTCATTGGAGCTTAGGATAATGAGGGGTGATCTTATAAAGGTGTATAAAATCATGAGGGGCATACATAAGGTCAATACTCTCAGTCTTTTTCGCAGGGTTGGGGAATCAAGAACTAGAGGGCACAGGTTTAAAGTGAGAGGGGAGAGTTTTTTTCAATCTTTTTATTAATTTTCAAATTAATACAGATTAATACATATAACATCGGTAGTTATACACGTAATACAAAGAGATCGGGAGGACATCATGACATATATAGTCATAAAGAATAAAAAATATATTCTAGGCCCCACAGTTTCTTGGTAAATGAATATATTACAAAAAAAATCAAAAGGAGAAAGAAAAAGATTTATTATATAAAAAAACCCAAATCAAAAAAAAATTGTAAGTAATAAAATGAAACAAACTAAAAAAAATTTCAAAATAAAAAAAAACAGACTGATATTTCTCGATGAACAAAGAGCATTATTATGTCGTCAACTCCGCTCCTCTAAATTCAAAGATTTTTGAAAAGGGATCTATATCATATGAAAATATTGAATAAATGGATTCCAAACTTCCTCAAATTTAAGCAAAGAATCAACAGTGCCACTCATAATTTTTTCTAAGTTTAAGCATGATATAGTTTGAGAAAACCATTGAAAAGTGGTGGGAGGTATTGGATCCTTCCATTTAAACAAAATGGATTGCTTGGCCATTAATGTAACAAAGGCAATCATACGACAAGCAGCAGCGGATAGGCGGCCAGATTCCATCATTGGTGACCCAAAAATTGAGGTTGTAAATCAATATTCAATACAGTTGAAATAATAGGGGAGAGATTTAACAGGAACCTGAGGGGCAACCTTTTCACCCAGAAGGTGGTCAGTATATGGAACGAGCTGCCAGAGGAAGAGGCTGAGGCAGGTACATTAACAACATTTAAAAAGTTACTTGGACAGGTACATGGATAGGAAAGGGTTAGAGGGATATGGGTCAAACACGGGCAAATGGGACTAGCATGAGAATAAATAGCTATGATTGATCTATCCTTCAGTCACTCATTCAATATTAACTGACTCCATTTTATGGATTAGTCTTCTCCAATGTTGTCAAGCAAAAAACAAACTACTGGAGGAACTCTGTGGGACAGGCAGCATCTGTGGAGGGAAATGGACAGTCAACATTCCAGGTTGAGCTCCTTATCTCGCAGTCCAGATGGAGGGTATCAACCAAAACGTCAACTGTCCATTTTTCTCTGCAGATGCTGTCTGACCCGTTGAGTTCCTGCAGTGGTTTGCTTTATGTAACAGATTCAAACATCTGCAGTGTCTTGTGTCTCCAATGTTGTCAAGTTCAGATGTGGAAGAGAGTTTCTAAACTGCCTTTAAAAAAATTCCTGAATATCAGTTTATATTGTGCTAATTATCTTCAATAATTTAAATTGATGCAATTAATACCATTCTAATCCATGCTGCTGAAGACTGGCCTCAACACCACTCTAAGCATTGTACACTATTTACACTGATACACCACTACAGTATGGGGTACAAAATGAGAGGTACTGTAAATTCAAAGGTAACTTTATTAAGTGAAGCTCTGCCTGATATTCTGAATAGATAAATAAAAAGAAAGTTACAGGTATTTAAATTTGGGTTTCTGTATCTGTACTTATAAAACTGATGTGAAATAGAAAAATAAAGCAAATATGTAGAAATAAATTGCAACCCAGAGTCTAAAAGGGACTTCCTGCTGACTGAATTATTATTAACCAGGAAGCTAGAAGTGGAGAAAGCAGCAAGATACACCACCTAGGCATGTGGGAAATAAACAGTTGGATAGTGTGGCAAATCATCTGATAGGGAAATTGGATCTCCAGAGATGAGATTTAGGGAATGCAATGTGAATAGCACAGGTCAGCTTGACATTTAAATATTGAAGCATTAGTGTTGAACTTTTTTGATAGCTATCTTTTCAGGACTACTTCACCCTGGGCCATCTTCTCACCTACTCCAATTATCTTTATCATAATTTAATCAGCTTCCTTGCAACATTTTATTAGTTATATATCAGTTCCTCCACACATGCCAGACATTTTTCAGACATCTCCATTTGGATAATGGACCAGTCCTCTTGAAAACTGACACAAGATAATAAAGGGTATAGGTCTTTGTTTATATACAATAGGTTAGTCAGGTAGTCCTGTATGCTATTTTTAATACATTTGTACAATAATGTTTATGAAATTGGTTAGTTTTGCTATGAATTTATGTCTCCTAAAAACAAAATGGATCCACTTAATATTGACAAGTTTATGTTTATTTCAGTTTTCCTTGTTCCGTTAATTAATGTTAAGAATAGCTAATTTGCTATCAAATTAATAACATTTGATTAAGATATGCTGTAAATACAGAACATTGTTCAGTCCATTTATCTCATCTATTCCTGGAGAACTTCAATATCCCACTACGTTTCAGGGTAAGATCAGAAAGATAACATATGCAATTGACAATCCATTATAGATCACAAAGCTTAAAAATATAAGCATGCTACAGTGCATTTTCAATTACTTAGCAATATTTTGCATTTGATTCTATATAGGTAAAATAATAATTACTTCTACATTGTTAGCCTTAACTTAGGGCAACTGAAATGGAAAAGGATGGAAAGTATGAAACACTGTTTGGAATTTTACCAGTAGCAGTGCATTCAGTTCTGGGCCCTGGATTGACAATGAAGCTAAAAGGGTTAGATTTTGTGGACAAGATGTGTAGATAGATTTGTATTCCCTTGAATAGAAAACACTATAGAGATAATTAATGGATTTGATAAGGTAGAAAAAGGAAAACTATTTTCTATGACTGGAGAGTCCACTTCAAGAACAACCTTAATATTAGAGCTAGGCCATTCAAGAAGTATGCCAGGAAACATTCATTAACACAATATGCACTAGGAATTTGGATCTGTCTTTACTGAGAAGATATTGAGGCTGGGTTATTTGATAGATTTCAAAAATGAGACCGATAAGTCTTTTAGACTGAGCTATCAAGGGATTTGGAACCAAGACATGCAAATGGAGTGAAGATAAAGATCATGTGATCTAATTTAACAAACTCCAGGGGGTAAATGGCCCTAATTTTGCTCCTGTCAGTTGGGTGGAAGTCTAAGAACAGTGCCCTGGGAAACTTTCTACCAGGAGCCACTGGGCAAGTCTAGGGTGGGACAAAAATTGATGCTTAATCTTTTTATCCAATGGATTAATTGACACCATTTGCACCATTACAATCACCAGGAATCTGCTAACTCAACACAGAGAAGAAATGATACCTGTTTGGCTCTAGCTCTGTGTGCCTTAGTACACAGTATTACTATCATTATTGAGAAATCCTAAAATACTGTTCTCTTTAAACAAAAAGGTTTGAACCTTACTAGGTGATGTAATTGTTAATATGTTGCTTCATCCTCCATTGAAAGATTGAAATAATTGGTCAGGCATTGGGCCACAATTGTCATAGTCTTCCTTGTGCTGCCGGTAATACCAACTTAAGTCATTTTCACAAGCATCCTGTCTGAGAATTTTTCTCGAAGGAAGTTCTTTGTGACAAATATTGAATCACACAATTCATTTTGCAGTAAGGGTTCTCAGGAAGGAGACAGAGTTGATAGCCATTTATTACTCATTTTCTAGTCCTATATTTCCTGATAGATTATGGTATCACTATTATCAAAACTGCATCTTTTAACAAAATATAAATTGTAGTACTTTAAAAGCCTTAAATTATAGAAACATTCACAGACCTGAGGCATTTTAATCAGCAATGTGAAATATCACAGTTTTGACACTTTTAAACAGGCTGAGTGGAGTGATGTCTCACAGCTGACTATCTAAGTTGTAATACTTGCTGGTTTTGCCTGGATTCAAGTACCTCTCTGTCCAGAGGAGCATCAGATCACTGAAGCAAGTAATGTGAATTTGACAGAGTGCGATAATGATAGCAGGTTCCCTGTAAATGAACTACACAGAATGTAAATGTATTCAGATTTCCTCTTTTATTTGAAGCTTATCTCTATATTTGCTGAGGGTTTTTTTCACTGATATATTTGTTTGTTTTCAGGATCAGATATCTTTGGCAAGGCGCATTTATTGTCAGTGCTTAGTTTCCCAAGAAGTTGGTAATGGATCTTTTTCTTGAACTGATGTGAACCCGATGGTACTGCTGGGAAATTTCCATTACATCAGGCCCTCCAATGTAGAAAAATTGATCTATGTCTGAACCAGGAAGCCTTGGCTTTTAAAGACAAAACTGGAGGTCATGAGACAAACTTTGGTGACACACTAATGCAGCTAGTGGAGGTGCTGTACAGAAGTTTGTCAGAACTTGCATTTAAGTGAGTGAGGTTCCATTGGGAAATTTGCAGGTCTCATTTTAATGCATGTTTGTGGCTGTGATCCACCCAGGTGCTATTTGAAATTATTTTTGACCAGTTTCGCGATTTCTGCAAGGGACTGTGATTGGTTGTGCTAAATTTAACAAAAATGGTGAAACCCATTATCTATGTACTTAAAATTGTTTGCTGATAGTTGCAATTTTTATAATATTAAAAGATGTTTCTTGGTATTGTGCACAGCAAGAAGAGGTGTTTTATAAAAGTGTGAAGTTTGTATGTTCTTCCTGTGATCATGTGGTTTCCTCTGGGTGCTCAGGTTTCAGCTCACATGCCGAGCAGAAGTGGATTGGTAGGTTGTTCGGCCACTGTAAATTCCCCCTGGTGTAGGTGGGTGGTAGAATTGATGGGAATGTGGGGAGAATAGATTAAAGGTAAATTTAGTGGAGGAATAATATTGTTCAGGGAGCTATCATAGGCTTAATGGGCTAAATGGCCTCCTATGTCATATGGAATTATGTTCTTGTGACTTGTTACAGTGTCTTCTTGCTGGCTGAGTTTTCAGGGAAAGAACTGCTTTCAAACTAATTGATGCAGTGAATTCTGTAAACCGTAAGTGCCCCGGTCACATTACAATAGGAATGGAAAAGGTTAGATGTAGAATCCGGTGAATGATGCTGAGAAGATCTGTTTGGAATTGTATGAGGCTCTTTTAAAGCCTTGACCATCCAAACAAGAGGCAAATATTTCTTCACACTCCTGACTTGAGCCTTTTTTTCTGGTTAGCAGGTCTGAAAGTTCAAAAAGGTTAGCCACAGTTCAGAGTAACACAGGCTCTTTCTTGCTCTGACCAGATCTGGTGCATTGATGAAGCCATGTTTCAATGATCCTGCCCTCAGCTAGTCTTCACACTGAAAAACTTAAAACCAAATACACTTGCATAGAAATGCATTAGTGATGTAAGGAGATATAATTTCCAAGGAAACACCATGCAGCTGTGGTTCCGGCATATGTGCAGAGGAATGTGTTTCCTTCCATCCCTGGAACATTATCAATGCTGCAGGTATTTAATCAGTAAATGCTCTCGACAAATATTATTCGTACTTTGTTTCTACACATGTTACATTTTCTTCTTCTTATTAGCTGAACTCTCTAATGAAGCCATGCTGAATTACTTTGATAAAACTAAAGATTTCTTTTTAAACGTTTTGTCCATTTGGTGTATATTCAAGGTTTGGTAACTGCTTCACTTATGAAGAGCCATGGTTTCCTAGATGAAAAGGAATTCAGCTAATTTTCTCATGTTTCACACAAACTTTAACATACCTAGCTTCTAATACAATTGCAAACTTATTTTCAACAAGGGAATAAAATATATGAAATAAAAATGGAAAATGTTGAAAATTAACATTTTTGTGTTTTATTATAGATATCCAGCCATTTTATTGCTTTTTGAATGAAATACTTGAGTGGACGCAGAGCCCATGCTGATGTTTTGAAGACTTATAATTTGTTTTATTTTATTCATCAGTGAGACAAATGATGGGGGGGTGGGGTTACTGTTTACTGGGGGGGGGGGGTAAGAGGCTCACTAGTGACCCACTAAGCAACTCCACTTGTTTATTCCAGCTGTGAGTAACCCTTCCCAATTGTGCAAACCAGAAATAAATCTACTGCCCTCACAAAATCAGTCAGACTGAACTGCAGACTGCTGAAAACTGTTATCGGAAGCCACTTTGGTAAATGGATCAGGATTCATTCATTATGTCTTATAATCAATGCAGATGGATCTGCAAAACAGCATGTGATGGATTATTAAGAGTCATCTGAGCTTCTTGTCTGCTTATCAGTGCATTCTGTTGGCAGATTGTGGGACAAATTTTGAGTACAACCATATTCTCCACAGTCTCCCTTGGTTGACAGGTCAAAGACTTTTGTAAGGTCCAAGGAGGTCTTGTATAGTGTTTGATGCTTCTTCCTGCATTTTTCTTGGAATGGTCACATGATGAAGGTTATGTCCATCGTGCAGATTGATGATCAGAATCTACATTGCAATTTGGAGAGCAGCTCGTCAACTGCTGGGTGGAGGTGGTTGAAGAGAATTCTTGTGATTCCTTTCCATATGGTAATGGGTGGGAGATCCCCTTGTAGTTCCCAAAATTAGATTTGTCTCCTGTCATAATTACAATGTTTTTGTTGTCCCTGGTGTGTCCTCCTCTTCCCTGATGTGGGAGATGACACTGATACATGATGGCTTGCAAACCATAATCTAACCAAAGGTTCCATTATAGACCCATTGATGCAAATTGGGATCAAGTGAGGTTGTGTCATTCCACCAACCCTTTTCTCAAATTTTCTCACCACAATATTGGATTTCACCTCCAACAAGATTCCCACTGGAGCGTTGTTAATCTATAAGATACATGGGAAGCTGTTCAACCCGCATTTACTCCACTCTTGAACCACAGTCACTTCAACCTCAGTCTGCAGACCATGCTTGCAGATCTTTGTGAATTCTCTAGAGTCTACAGATAACACACTGTCCTCATCGGTCACCCCAGAACCCACAGAAATGGATTGGAAAGAAGTCATCCTCAACCTGGAGGGACTGCTTAAGAAGAAGATGATATTTTTGGTAACAATTGGAGTGTGGAAAGCGTCATTTGAATTGCTTTGGGGACCATGATTTTGCAGAAGGAGCATCTCTCTGTCAATGAGTCCCTTATATTCTGTGTAGACAATGCTTGCCTCCTCTGATTGACAGGGACATCAGGCTGTAAATTCTGAACAGGAATATTCCATGGGTAGTCACCATCCTCCTCCTGCTCCTCTTATTCTTGCTTTACTTCAGCCTCTGCCTCCTGGCCCTCAGGCTTTGGGTCTCCCAGTTGTTCTTCCTCCAGCACCGGTTGTGTCCTACTGTATGCAAAGTTCTGCAGCATGCACCACACAGTAATGAAGTTTTCGATTCACAGACTTGACCTGAAACATCGACTTACACCCTTTGCCTCCTCAGATGTTGCTTGAACTGCTGAGTTCCTCCAGTGTTCTGATTTTTCTTCCAGATTCCAGCATCTCCAGTCTCTTTTGTCTTCCATATCTGCTTCACATATTCTTCAAGGTGCTCCAAAACAGATGCAGGCAAGAGAATCTTACCTTCAGCAGAGCTGTAGTATATTCCTGTATCATCCATGTCATTTGGTAAATCTAGTTGTATCTGGGCTCTGGAGTGAGAAGACATTGAGCCCCCCCCAGGGGCAATGTGGTCACTCAGAATGAAGGAATCATCTGTGCTTCCTGGAAGCATGGTTTTGACTGTCAAGAAATTCTTCTGGGAATCCTCAATATCCTGCATACTGAGGGAGTGGAAGCCTTTCCTGCTCAGGAACAGATCTATGTTATTCAGATGAGCATTATTGGGACACATGATTGTTTACCTGTGCTCTGGGAAGGCAACAATATCGTCCCAGGGTCCCGGGCCCACACTGCTACTTTCCCTTCCCTGAAATCAAAGTATACAAAATCATTCCTTCATGAAGGTTGTCTCTCAGTGTCTCTCTCATGTGAAGAATGAGCTGCAAATGGCAGAAAATTTCTGTGGGCATTTGGAATGATCCTGTGGTCAGGAAATTGAGAGTCAAGATGACGTTGACCTCCATGGAGAGACCAGACATGGGAGAATGGCCAAAGAACATTGCACCTGTCTTGTTTAAGTCTCCTTCAGAAAATCTGAGCCTGCAAATCCCTTGTTCATCAAAAGGTCCAGGGATACTGTCGCTGAAGACTCTCTGACAAGTGGGCTTTTCAATGATGGGCACTCTTTTCCTCCTGACCCAAGATCTGCAGCCCACCCTGAGTGGCCATCCCGGCAACTTAATGCAGGAGAAAACTCTCCCTGTTAGACAGAGCATGGACTGTGAACTCTGAAATGTGTTTGAGAAGTCTGCAGTCAGTTGTAAAGCTGCTGAATCAGGTCTTCTAGTGTCAACAGAATGTCCCTTTAAGTAATGAGAAAAGCAACAAACCCGCACAATATTCTTCTGAAGTTAGCCCACAGCAGTTGGAAGTTTCACCATGAGCTCAAGTTTATATCAGGGAGGGCAAAAATGGACATGGTGCAGATAGTGACACAGCAGCTACACACCTGACATGAGGACAATGTCACACTTGCTAATGTCAATGGTGCGCAGAAGTATCTGGTTCAATTTCCCAATGGGCACAATTACACCCAGAATAATGATCAACTCCAGCTACAAATGATGATAGGCACCTAAACAAATGGGCACTCATCAATCAGATTTATTGGCATGTGTAAGTTTGTCGTTTAGTAATCTTACTAGGGAGCAGTGCTTGCAGAAAATGCATCTTCATTGCATTTTTTTGAAAGTTGTCTTCCTTCTTCCACTCCATGGTCTCCTGTCAAGTTTCATGTATTGCTTTTTTTCTGTCTTAGCTTTGTTGCAGTTTGTTTGTGATATCATTTAAACTCCTTGCTGAGATCACTTGCTCGCAAAATCCTCGACCTGATTTGATGCAGTTTAGCTCAGCATTTGATCTGGGATCATGGTTTTCTGTAGAGCTGGCAAATTAGCTGAATTTGCCTGTCCTGATGCAGGATCTTGACCTGAAACGTTGACCATCTGCATGCCTCCACAGATGCTGCCTGACCTCCAGCAGTTTGTTATTTGCTCCAGATTCCAGCATCATCAGTTTCTTATGTCTCCAAATTAGCTTAATTTGCCCGCTTGACGTCTATTGTTACTCACCTCAGATTTTTGAGTTAGGTTGTCTTGAAATTAGCCTGAAAAGAAAACAGTGATTCTTCTGTGAGTGGTTTAATTTAAACCTATTATTTGTGCACTTTTAAAGTCTGATTTATAATATTTAGAGTTAACCACTTATGCAAAAGAAACAATCGGTACTGAAAGGGTTAATCAAGAGCATACATCATGTACAATCACCACATATCAGTGGCAAGTTACCTAAAGTCAGTGTTGCCTTCTACAGAGTATGCAGTATTTGCTGATTCTGATCATTTGTTGCCAGTCTGACATCTCCAGACTCTGTCTGATGGGAATGAGAAGCCTGTTGATCTTAGGCCCTTTGATCTAGATGAAAATGTGTGTATTCAATCAATGCATGCAGCATTCTGTATTTAGTACCACTTGACTTCTTTATACAATATCAGAGGTGACTTCCTGCCACTGAAAATAATATGAACTTTAGGTCCTGGGTAACTGTTGAGGAGCAAACAGACATTTAAGATACTTAATCTTTTTTCTGTATGTGACTGAATGCAGTGGTATCTGCAGTAATGTCCGGTAGTATGAGATCAAACCATTTGTAGAAGATAAATTTGGTTCCAAGGAGTGAAGTGGTTTGGTGTGTAGACATTGGAATGATTCTGGATCTTTAAGAACCAGCCCTGTTTAGCACAGGACATCAATAACTGGGCCATGGATTGAATTCGGAATCAAACTATTTTCCTGTAATATCTGAAACATATGTGAATTCCATTTGATGTTAACCAATTGGTTCTTATAGAAAATGTACACCAAGTTAAATTTGCAATCATAGTTTGGAGGATGTACAGTAGTACAAATTTTAATATTCTTTGGATTCAAACTACATTAATTTCCAATTATATTATGCTTTTAATGTTGCAAAACACACAAAGATTTATCAAACAAAACCAAGCAAAGTATGGTGATGTAAGCAAATCCTTAACTCATACGTATATGATATGATGGCTGAAAATTTGCAATCAGCATTGAAGAGACATGCCCTCGCTGATGTTGAAAGAAATAGTGCTCGAATCTGTAGTGGATTTTGTGGTAAGGACTTCCCTCTTCTGACATTAGTTGTTGTCAAGGATGAGCTCTGAGAAAACTTGATAAACAGTGGTTGTAATACCAATAATACTTTTTAATTTTCAGCATCTGGTTGTCATTGGAAAGGCCAGCATTTATTGCCCATTCCTAATTGTCCTTGAGAAGATGGTGCTGAACCACCTTCTTGAATCCTTCTGGTGAAGGTATTCCCACAGTACTGTTGCATTGTGGGTTACATGACTTAGACCCAATGAAATGAAGTATTGGCAAAATATTTACAAGGCAGGATGGTGCCTGCCTTGGTGGGGAAACTGCAGGTAGTGTTCTTGCTATGTGCCTACTGCCTTTGTCTTTCTTGGTGGTAGAGGTCATGGTTCTGGGCTAATGGGGTAGCATGGTGGTGCAGCTAGTAGAGCAGCTGCCTCACAGCTCCAGCAACCTGGGTTCAAATCTGACCTATGGTGCTGTCTGTGCGGAGTTTGCACATTCTCCCTCTGACCACACGGGCTTCTTCCACGTGCACTGGTTTCCTCCCACATCCCGAAAACCTGCGGGTTGGTAGGTTAATTGGCCACCGTAAATTACACTCGTGTGTAGCTGAGTGGAAGAATAATAGGAGGGCAGGGGGTGGTTGATGATAATGTAGGGAGAATAAAATGGGTTAAAGTAGGACTAGTGTAAAAATGAGTACTTGATGTGGACTCAGAGAGGGCCAAAGGGTTTGTTTAGGTGCTGTATCTCACTGTGACTTTAAGACTAAGCCTTGGAGAGCAACCGCTGTGCATTTTGTAGATAGTATGCATTACAGCCACTGTGTGTAGGTCATGTAGAAGATTAATTTTTAAGGTGGTAGATGGGTTAATAATAAAATGAGCTGCTTCATCCTATTACCACTGATCCAATGGATTTGATAGACTTTAGGTTCAACGAAAACAAAAATGCTGGAAGAACAAAAACATTTCTGTTTTTGTTTCAGATTCCAACATCTGCAGATTTATTTATTTTCCATGACTTTAGGTTCAAACCTGCTCCAAGTTGAATGATATTTGCTGAGGTAATGAATAGAGGTCCTACAATTTGCCTCAAGAGTTTCTGGAGACATTCAGCCTGAGCTGTGGATCCTGACTCTATAGGAACCACTGTTAAAGAGACCGTGTGGCGGTTTTGAAGCTTTCATTGTCTTATTCATTTTCTGGGTGGTTGTTTAAGGAACTGGAAGGCATTCTGCCCTTTGTACTTTCATTGTCCCACGTCATCAGTACTGACGTGCAGTCTGTGTCCCTGGACCCAATACCTCATATGAACTAGCACAGGAGGGAAGCCCAGTTCTGTGGAACTGTGACCCTATATTAGTCAGTATTAGACAGCAGTCTGTCCTTATAGGACCATTTCCCAACATGATTCATTCAGGAGAGCAACTTCTGTCAGTGGAGTGAGTCATAGTTTCATATGAACCCAGGCTGGATGAAAACCTTTCTGTGGATCCATGACCTACATTAGTCAACACCAGACAGAAACTTGCCACTCCGGAGCCATAAACCCCCATCGGTGTTGTGACCTTTAGGAGACCAAATTGGGAAAGCAAAAGAGGAAATATGAATTTTTTATTAGAAAAAAACTTTTTTTTAAGAAGGAGGAAGAATGGTGATAGGATTAAAACATGGATAAACATGTTATCTCTACCACCTATGAATGCGTTATTTAATGTGTGGTTTCTGTATTGACACTGCAGGGAAAAACAATTGAAAATCTTATCACCAACTCTAGGTAAAACAGCCTGTAATGAGATGTCTGGTTATAGGTAACCAAATGCTGTTGCACTTAGCTTGTCTGCTATTTAACAGATCAGTGATTAAATAGTCCTTGTAATTGCCATGTAGAGAGTATGGTTTTAACATTTTAAAGGAATTTAGAATAAATAAAAACTGAAAACATAATTGACTTTAACCTTACACATTTGAATGCATCACATCTTGAACTGTAATATATTTTAATGTGTAAATTAACTTAACATTAGATCATTATTCTCAATTGAGTGATCAAAATTTTGAAATGATTCAACTGTAGTGCTATCTTGTAACTCTGGTTTTATGAAATATGTTAAATTAGCACTTTTATTGGCTAAATCAGTTCATAATGTTAGTTACAGTTTGATTTGCAATGAAGTTTATGATCCCACCTTTTCTGAGCCACTTTAATAGAATGGTGGAACATTTTCCCAGGAAACAATTTCCAGAAATAGGATCACCTGAGAATCACTGCAGCTCAGGATTATAATCTGAAGGCACACTGCATATTCAATCATTTCCACCATCTGTGATCCATTAGATAACAAATATAAGATGTTGCCTGGGTCTAGGGCAATATTATCAGTGCTCTAAAGCTAGAACAGATTTACATATTGATGCTCACTATATAAAAAACAGTAGCCAGAGGTGATTTAGTGCAACCTTAATCAACATCTTTGCTGAGCATAAGGGTGCACAGGCCAGATTTTGGAGAGATGAAGTCCCAGAAAAAGTCCTAGAACAGGCAGATCTTAAACAAAATAAATAATGAAGTTCAATTTTTGTTATGACCACTAATTCATTAATTGGGTTCAATGTGTTTGCCCATCCCAAATCTGTAACTTTAGAACAAACCTCAATATAAATATAATGGTCCATGTTCAAAGACTCAGCTGCCAGCCTTGATGAGTATGTCACCACCATCACGGACTTTATCAGCAAGTGTGTGGAGGACTGTGTACCAAAGAAGACAATACAGGTGTTCCCAAACAGGAAACCATGGATGAACCGGGAGATCCACTCCCTACTGAAGGAGAGGACTGCTGCACACAAATCTGGTCATCCTGATCTGTACAAGAAATTGAGGTATGACCTTCGGAAAGCTATCAGGGATGCCAGGAGGCAATACCAACTCAAAACAGAGTCCCTGACCAGCTGCCAGTTATGGCAGGGCTTACATGCCATAACAGGCTACAAGATGAAGTCGGGCTGCATAGCAAACAACAGTGCATCCCTTCCTGATGAACTTAATGCATTCTATGTGCGTTTTGAACAAAAGGGAAGTGGATTGTCACCATCCACCCTGACAGCCACCTATGCAGCTGAACCTGTGATCACAGTGGAGGACATAAGATCAGTCTTCCGGAGAGTGAACACAAGGGAAGCACCTGGCCCAGATGGTGTCCCAGGCCGCATGCTCCGATCTTGTGCTGATCAGCTGGCAGAAGTATTTGCGGACATACTCAACCTCTCCCTGCTTCCACCTCAGGTTCCCTCCTGTTTTAAGAATACCACTATCACCCCGGTACCAAAGAAAAGCAAGGTAACATGCCTCAATTCTACCGACCAGTGGCTCTGACATCCACCATCATGAAGTGCTTTGAGAGGTTGGTCATGGCACACATCAACTCCAGCCTACCAGCCTATCGGTGAAACAGGTCTACAGCAGATGCCATCTCCCTGGCCCCACACTCAGCTTTGGAGCATCTGGACAGTAAAGACACATACATTAGACTATTGTTTATTGACTGCAGCTGTGCCTTCAATACAATAATTCCAAGCAAGCTTGTCACCAAACTCCGTGACCTAGGACTCAACACCTCCCTCTGTAACTGGATCCTTGACTTTCTAACAAACAGACCGCAATCAGTGAAGATAGGCAGCAATACCTCCGGCACGATTATTGTCAATACTGGTGCCCCACAAGGCTGCATCCTCAGCCCTCTACTCTACTCCCAATACACTCACGGCTGTGTGGCCAGATTCTGCTCTAACTCCATCTACAAGTTTGCAGATGATACCACCGTTGTAGGCAGTATCTCAAACAGCAATGAGTCGGACTACAGGAAGGAGATAGAGAGCTTAGTGGAATGGTGTCATGACAACAACCTTTCCCTCAATGTCAACAAAACAAAAGAGCTGGTCATTGACTTCAGGAAAGGGGACAGTGTACATGCACCTGTCTACATCAATGGTGCTGAGGTAGAGAGGGTTGACAGCTTCAAGTTCCTGGGTGTGAACATCATCAACAGCCTGTCCTGGTCAAATCACATAGATGCCACGGCCAAGAAAGCTCACCAGCACCTCTACTTCCTCAGGAGGATAAAGAAATTTGGTTTGTCCCCTTTGACTCTCACCAACTTTTACCGATGCACCATAGAAAGCATCCTATCTGGATGTATCACAACTTGGTATGGCAACTGCTCTGCCCAGGACCACAAGAAGCAGCAGAGAGTTGTGGACACAGCCCAGCGCATCACGGACACCAGCCTCTGCTCCTTGGACTCTTGTCTTTACCTCTCATTGTCTTGGTGTAGCAGCCAGCATAATCAAAGACCCCACCCACCCGGGACATTCTCTCTTCTCTCCTCTTCCATCGAGTAGAAGATACAGGTGCCTGAGGGCACATACCACCAGACTTAAGGACAGCTTCTACCCCACTGTGATAAGACTATTGAACGGTTCCCTTATACAATGAGATGGACTATGACCTCAGGATCTACCTTGTTGTGACCTTGCACCTTATTGCACTGCACTTTCTCTGTCGCTGTGACACTTTACTCTGTACTGTTACTGCTTTACCTGTGCTACATTAATGCACTTTGTACTAACTCAATGTAACTGCACTGTGTAATGAATTGACCTGTACGATCGGTTTGTAAGACAAGCTTTTCACTGTACCTCGGTACAAGTGACAATAGTAAACCAATTCCAATACCAAATAATAGATTCATAGAGTTATATAGCAACCAAACAGGCTCTTCTGCCCATATTGTCCATGCCAACCAAGATGCCAATCTATGCTAATCCTATTTGCCTGTGTTTGGATTGTATCACTCTAAACTTGCCCAGATGTCTTTGAAATGTTGTAATTGTACCTGCCTCTACCACTTCTGGCAGCTCATTCCATATACCCATTCCCTCTGTGCAAATAACATGCTCCCTCAGCTCCTCTTTAAATCTTTCCCCTCTCACCTTAAACCTATGCCCTCGAGTTTTAGACTCCCCTACCCTGGGAAAAAAGACTGTGATGATGTCCCTCATTATTTTATACACTTCTATAAGGTTACCTCCCAGCCTATCCACTACATGTAGTCTTCGGGCTTCACATGCATTGAAATGCTGCCTAGGTTTCCCTGTAAGAAGTCTGCTTCCCTGACCCCTTGTTGAAGTCTCTGGTCCCTCCATTAGTGATTGTTGTTGCAAAAGCAATCTCCCCATCCTCTTGCCCTTCAAGCATCCTCCTAGGTTTCTGTATAGCCTCTCTAATCTAACCTTTACCCAACGCCAACCTCTCCTAAGCACCAAAATCCATGTCCAACTGTTTCCCCAAAGCTGAATTCATGTCCCACCTGACAAGAGGTTTTCACTCCTGACACTTGGTCAATCAAATCAGCTGCTCTTCAGGAAACAGAAATGTTAATGAGGTCCTGATGTTAATATCAGCATGTCCTTCACTGCCCCAGCCTTTCTGGGTTTTGGATGTGCCATTGCATCCCTCCAACAACTCCCTTGTCTGCTCTCCTTCCCAACCAACCACTCCATAAATATCAGTGCTAATAGGTCTCCGGCTTCTTCTCTGTGCTTGGCAAATGCTCTTTTCCTGGGACAGGAAGAGAGAAAATTTCTGTTTATGTTTTCTGTCACTATCGGCTGAATTCTGTGTTTCATATATGTAGGTGATACTTGCATCACCACACGTCAGATGAATTTTGAGGACAGAAAGGAGATCCTGGAGAGAGCATGGAATGAGATTCCAGAATATTAACTAAAAAACATTCTCAAATTCAAATCCCTAATCTGTACCTACCTTCTGAAAAACTGGGAAGCAGAACAATGCCTGAATATTACTGGGAAGACTAGAAGTTTGAACATCTAAACCACTGGGTATATTTGGGAATAGCATGGGACTGCACTCTGTGTTGCAAAGAACGAAGGTCATCATAACAGCACCATTCTGAATGGCTTATAAATTTGCAGTAAAAAGAACATCCAACCAGCCTAAGACATAGCACTCCATCTGTCTTACCAGTTTGTTTCTCCAGCTGAATATATATCTGCTCCATCTTGTGACAGTGAAGTTGCAATAAGCACATTGACACATGTATTAAGTGATGCATGCAGAATCCTAACAGGCTGATTAAAAACCTACCGTGTTCTCTGCCCGTACATATCAGTTGTCATGGTGTCCATATATTCAGAAGGCAAGTAAGCATTTGACTGCCTTCCACTCTATGGTCATCACCTAGCACACTATGGCTACTTAGCTTTGTATCCTCCATTATATGATTGACTACATTGCCAGAATTATCCTTTAGTAAAAGGAATGGTGTCACGAACCAGCAACAAAAGAAACACACTGAGCATGATTTAGTGTTAAAAACTATTTTATTAATCACTACTTATGATAATACGTAAAATAAAAGTAAAAATGTTAGTATGTTAGAATTCAAAAATGTTAAACCTTGAACGTTAACCCCAAAACTAAACTCTTTGTGTGTGTGTGTGACAAAGTCCAAAACTCGAAGTTCCGGAATGGTTCTTAAAGTTCAGTTCCGCAAGCCATAAGGTGAAACATGAGCAAGGGCTTCTTCAACAACCACCGTTGTCTGAAGATAAGACGTAGACGTAGAGAAACATAGAGAGAGTAAATACGAAATCCAAATGTTCCACGATGGAACCCCAGCGACACTTCAGTGTTTACTCGGTAGTGACTTCCTCACCCCGAAAAGCATCCGAATTGTGGTCGTCCACATACAAATACCTGTTTCCTTCTACAGGTCAGCAACAAAGTGAACTCCACCGGATTACTTCCAACTTCCATACATGGATTTCAGTGGCAAACACAGTTATTGTTTCTCATCCATCAATAGAGAAAACAAGCAGGCTGGTGTCTCTCTCCCTTCTCTCTCTCTCTTCTCCTTCTTCTTCTAACTTCTTCAACAACGTCATTACGTCCTTTATCTTCCATTGACGTAAGCATGCCCCACACACACGTACACACACACTCTCTATCTTAAAGGGACTTTCACTGAGTCCGTAACAATGGTTGAAACTAGGCAACAAATCTATCAAGAGGAATTGGCTAAGAATTAATTCAATGAGGAATTTGCATTTGGCTTCAATTACAAACGATGCATGGAGGAACTGAACGGTTTGTGGATGGGATTCAACAGCTGCAAGCTTTTCATGAAATTATGGGACCTCCATACAACTAACATTGTATCAAAAACAGAAAATGTCAGAAACACTCAGCAGGTTGGGCAGCATCAGTGGAGAGAGAAAAACAGCATCAACATTTCAGATCAATGACCTTCCATCAGAACAGGAAGATTGAGAAAGCAAATATGTTTAAAGTTGCAGAGAGGGGAAAGTGTGGAGAACGAACGTCTGTGGTAGGGTGGAGGCCAGTTTGTCCAGGTAACATAATTGCTTTCACTGCTGGCATTTAGAGAGTAAAAAGAAACAAAAAACATGTTATCTCTCCACCCTTCCCACTCCCTGCAACTGAAATCATGCTTGTTTTCCTCACTTTTTCAGTTCTGATAAATGGTCATTGAATTGAAATGTTGAACCTGTTTCTTTTTCCACAGATGTTACATTCTGATCCAACATTGTCTGGTTCTGATTCAAACTTCCACCAACTTTTTCTTCAACAACTGATGTATATGTCAGGAGAAATAAGTCATGGATTATCTCTTGCAGCACCACAATGTACCGCACAAGATATGCAGCACCAACACCAGAAGCAGTGGCCTGTGGAGAACAATGGGGAAAGATGATATAGAATTATTCAACTAGATACATGGCAATGAAGAGTATCCCTGAATTCCCCCAAATGTACACCTGAAGTCATCATTGATCAGAAATTTAACTGGACAGCCACATTGATATTTAACAGGTCTGAAGCTTGGTATTTTGTGGCTCTGGAACACCTTCCTACCTCCTATAAGGTACAAATGGGGTGTGGTGAAATATTCTCCACTTGCCTGGGGATGAGCACAGCTCCATAACACTCAAGAAGCTCAGTTCCATTCGGAGAAAGGCACCTTGATAGTCACTATAACCACAGTCATAAGCACTCATTCCTTTACAAACAGCACTCCATGGGAAAAATGTAAACAATGTACTAGGTGGATTACAAGGCTTCATAACAGCACCTACCAGTTCACAACCATATTCAACTAGAGACATCAGGGCAGGATGTGTTAGGGAAAGGTACTACCTCCAAATCACACACTACTGTGACTTGGAAAAATATTGCTGTTCCTTCAACAAAACTGCCACTCACTGCTTAATAGCACCCGGGATGTACCTTCACATAGTCTGGGAGGTTTAAGAATAAAGCTCACCAGCATCTTATCAAAGATAACTTAGGATAAGAAATAACTACCAGCCTTGTTAGTAACACTTCCATGCTGTGAATGAACAAACAAATAAAAATAAAATCAAAGAGCATTTTAAAATATTTTATGGAACTGGAAAGTTACAATTGATGCATCAAATTACATTACATGTTTAATACACAGAATAATTTATATTTGCTACCAATCTTTGAACTTTTTGTTTACCTAGTGTCATTATTTTAGATTTATTCTCAAGTTATATGAGAGGTCCCATGATCTCATAATGTCTGTCATTTTCAGGGATGGGAAAAATGAACTAATAATTTAAGCTAAATCAAAATGTACTTCTGCATTTGACCTCAAAAGCATTAGTTGGTTTCCTTGATGTCATGAATCAAAATATTCAATAACTTCTTTCTGACCCAAAAGGGAGAAATTCATCTCAGTAGCATTAAATTACGAGTACCATCTGCTAATTCTATTCAGTTCCATACATTTGGCAATCAGTGACTGTTATTCTCATGTGTAATTAGTGCTAGTGTCAAAGACAAATGTCTCCTTTTTTTTATTTTTTGACTTTCTAATCACACATTTCTCTTAGAGAATTGCATAAACCCATTTGTGTATTAAGACAATATTGTGATATCACAGCTATAAAATTATGGTCCAGCAATTTAATGTACCAGGCAACCAAATCACCAATCTGGCAAGCAGGAAACACCTGTTAATTATGAGTAGCAGCTATGCTGAGAACAATATTCCATGGTTTTGGGGTTGTAAGAAGCATTGGGCCTTTCACCATTCAAATATATTGTCTAGATATATTGTTTGTGGACCCCCTCCTCCCAACCAAGAACAGTTTGCAATGAGGCAGCCAGCACTAGTACCTGCTGCTCTCAGTAAAACAATTCAAAAGGTGATCTAACAACATTCCTTAAATGCACATTACAACCTGTAAGCAAAAAGATAGGTTTGCTCAAAATAATTACCTGAATATGGAGTTAGGTGCAGAGGGAAGGTCTCCTCTCTCACTGGTTTCTCAACCTTGCCTCAATCCCTGCTGCTATTCTACTTGGACTTCAGCATTATCTCCTTCCTGACTATAATCACTGCTACTCTCATTT
This sequence comes from Pristis pectinata, assembly GCF_009764475.1. Classification (NCBI taxonomy): domain Eukaryota; kingdom Metazoa; phylum Chordata; class Chondrichthyes; order Rhinopristiformes; family Pristidae; genus Pristis; species Pristis pectinata. The sequence continues at coordinate 27,023,970 of NC_067420.1, forward strand.
TTACTCCTCTTGTGCTGCATTTCCTTGTCCAATCACCCCCTTCCTGGTTTGCCCCTTAACATAATCTCCATATCCCTGTGGGATGCTATTGATGATGAAGTGTCTGCATCTTACAGACTCCATCCATGGTGAGCTGTTTGCTGATATCAATTAGATGTCCACACTTCACTGATTTGATGATACTGAGGCCCTAGCACCAATTTTACATACATCATGAGCTTTCCTTTGGATGTAAGCATTATTCCTTGCACCTCCAGAGCACAGCTTGGGATGAGAATGATTTTATTAAATATTGGAAAATGTTTATCATAGAGATAAAAGCAAGTCTGTGAGGTTAATTTTAATTGTTCTGGCAATGAACTATCACAGGCAAGATGGGATGAAATGGCTTTCTTCTGAACTGTAAATATACTTACTTTTTTGGTGCAGAATTAATATTTTAATATTGCATTGCAAATACAAAATAAATATGCTGAAAATTGTCTATATCTTTGTGTGATTTAATAGAAAGCAGTTAAGCCATTTTGCTAAATGCAGTAAGTATTTAGCAGTAGTATCCCCGTACCTATTCCTTGCCTCATCCATTACACATGCTTATTGTTTGTTATACTTCAATTATTGAGGATTTGGAGGCAGCACCAGATCCCTAGAAAATGAATACTAAATCAGAGTTGCGTTAAAAGGAATTTTTAGATTAAGTTAATGTCATTTTTACCCTGCTAAATGAATCATACAAGTGTTGATATTTGACATCAAAGGCACAAAAGTATTTGCATCAACTTTCTTTACCAAGTCAGAAATCAAAATTGGGGAAGTAGCAAATTAAAACTGTTATGAAGCAAACACAATTGTCCTACTTGATTACGGCTGGCTATAATACAACTATTCCCGTGACTGTTGAAACTGCTTCTATCTGGTAGGAGTGTTTGCGGGGAATGTAAATGGGAGCTAGGTATTTACTTAATATGAAAATAAGTATTTGATAACTAATAAACTGACAATTACATTAAATAATTTATCATTTTTAAAAAATATACATAATAATCTCAATCTTATTAACGGAACTAGAGATACTCCAAACATCGCACTGAATATATGCATGCAATGGGTGTGGTGGCATTGTCTAAATCACCGGACAAGTATCCAGATGCCTAGATCATCATGGTTAAGATTTGAACGAAATATCCTTTTACATCCTGCTTGGAGTTCAGGCTCTCAGCATTGTGGAGGTGAAATGGGTGCAGGCTATACATGGCTGAACATCAAGGATTAGGGAGCACACGGCACAATGTATGTGAAGTATTTCAGTTACTGAGACAGACTAATTGCCTACTTTGCTGAAAATAAATGTTACTTTGAGCACTTTTTACTGCATATGTCTTTTAATAAATACTAACAAGAATATATTTATTCTGAAGTCTTGGAAAAGTGGTCAAAAATCCTGGCAAACAGTTTTAATTGTATAGCCTGACATACATTTGATATGGAGACGTAGTCAATACACTGAACAAATCATATTACTTCAAAATTGTGAATTGCAATTACTTAACATTACAGAATTGAAGACATACAGTACATCTATTCTTTTATCTTTATTGGATATGGCACAGAGCATGAGAGTAGGGTTTATGCAAGATCTGCATGAAACACGATTTGAGCCTCAGCTAGAGTAACTCACATTCTGACCACCACGTAACAGGAATGATATAATAGCATGAAGGATGGTGCAGAGATGATTTATTGCGTTATTGTAAGGGATGGAGAGTTGTAGTTATGAGAAAAAGTTTGGTTAGACTAGGGCTGTTTTCTTTGGAACAGAAGAGAGTGAAGGGACAATTAATCAAAGTATGCAAAATTGTGAGATGCACACAGAAAGTGAATAGGAAAGACCTATTTCTCTTAGCAGAGAGGTCAATAACCAGGGAACGTAGATTTAATGTAATTAGTCAAAGGATTAGGGTGGAGTTGAGTGAAGATTGGTGGGGGTCTGGAACTCCCTGCCTGAAGGGTTGGATGAGATAGAAATTGTCTTCATGTTTAAAAAATACATGGATAAACACTTGAAGTGCTGTAAATCACAGGGCTATAGACCAAGAGCTGTGTAATGGGATTAGCCTAATTAGCCCCCTTTGGCTATGGTACTGTAAATGTTTCTGATTCTATGATAGTTCAATCATGACATACAACAGAAAATATCTGAAGTAGGAGATATTTATATTTCTATTATAAGTTTGTATTGATTTTTGTGTCAAAATATTTTTAAGGACAGGCAGAGGAAACTCAAAAATGAATGGTCAGAATATCTAACAAGGGAAAATGAAGTTAAAACCTTTCTGCAGGCATTTTGGACTGATTACCAAAATGAGACTTATTCAGGATGAATTTGCTACCAGTGGTGAGGTGTCTGCACATACTTTCACTGCCTATGGTCACTGCTGGCCTGTGAGATATGCATGATTCTGACTTCAAGATGTTTAGTCATTATCCCACAAATGGTAGCTTTTGGCTCACCAGCCATTGGCTCCTCAGCTAAGCACATACACCAAATGTCCAAACCAGTGTTTTCTCTCATATTGAGCAAGATTACTATTGCAACGACACATCATCAGTGGGGTAAAGCTAACCTATTTCACTTATCAGATCCACTGATATCTTATGTGCTGCCGAGAGCCATCCCAATTCTAAATGACGATGCCCTGTCCAGGGGAAGGATCTTGTGCAAACTAATGCCATCACTTGGGTTGTCAAAATAAGCTCTGTTCAGGCAAAGGCAGATGAAACTTAAATAATAAAGGCTGGTGAAACTCTGACAGGCAGCTTAGCCATGCCCTAGACTTCCAAGGCCTATCATAGGCAAGAATACTTCTGAATCTCCCTGGCATAAAATCAGTTAAATAAACTAAATTACTTCAAAAATATATATAAACAAATATTTATCCTTCCCTATTGCAGGCATTTTTCTCCATTGGGTGAATGGGCTTTCTGCTCCTGAGTGGGCCTAAGCTGGCACAGGTTAGCAGGTAGATTTCAGAGCATAACTGCTCCTGAAGTTGCGGCAAGTTTACACTGCGGCTCTGGACCTATGACTACATAGGTCCAACACTGGAAAGCAGTAGAGCAGACCCCAGTGCAAAGAGTCTAACTGGTTTGGGACTTCTGTATTCATGAGAGCATTCCAACCTTGCTGACATTTATAGGGGTAAATGCTGAAAGTTTGGCATGAAATTACTGACATTTCTCATTAAGTACTGGCCCATTACTTCAAATTTGTTTTCATAACAGTGGTGCAGCTAGCAGAGCTGCTGCCTCACAGTGCCATAGACTTGGGTGGAAAAGCAAATCGTGCAGAGGATATAGAGAGTCTGCAGAGAGATAGAGACAGGTTAAATGACTGGGCAAGGGTCCGGCAGATGGAGTACAGCATTGGTAAATGCAAGGTCATCCACTTTGGAATGAAAAATAGGAGATTAGATTATTACTTAAGTGGTGAAAGATTGCAGCATGCTGTTGTGCAGAGGGACTTGGGGGTGCTTTTGCATGAATCGCAAAATGTTGCTTTGCAGGTGCAACAGGTGTCACAAACCAGCAACAAAAGAAACACACTGAGCATGATTTAGTGTTAAAAACTATTTTATTAATCACTACTTATGATAATACGTAAAATAAAAGTAAAAATGTTAGTATGTTAGAATTCAAGAATGTTAAACCTCGAACGTTAACCCCAAAACTAAACTCTTCGTGTGTGTGTGTGTGTGACAAAGTCCAAAACTCCCAGTTCCTGAATGGTTCTTAAAGTTCAGTTCCGCAAGCCATAAGGTGAAACATGAGCAAGGGCTTCTTCAACAACCACCGTTGTCTGAAGATAAGATGTAGATGTAGAAAAACATAGAGAGAGTACATACGAAATCCAAATGTTCCACAATGGAACCCAAACGACACTTCAGTGTTTACTCGGTAGTGACTTCCTCACCCCGAAAAGCATCCGAACCGTGGTCGTCCACATACAAATACCTGTTTCCTTCTACAGGTCAGCAACGAAGTGAACTCCACCGGATTACTTCCAACTTCCATACATGGATTTCAGTGGCAAACACAGTTATTGTTTCTCATCCATCGATAGAGAAAACAAGCAGGCTGGTGTCTCTCTCCCTTCTCTCTCTCTCTCCTTCTTCTTCTGCCTTCTTCAATCACGTCATTACGTCCTTTATCTTCTATTGACGTAAGCACGCCCCACACACACATACACACACACTCTCTATCTTAAAGGGACTTTCACTGAGTCCGTAACACAGGTTATCAAGAAGGCAAATGGAATGTTGGCCTTCGTTGATAGAGGGATTGAATTTAAGATCAGGGAGGTTATGCCGCAACTGTACAGGGTACTGGTGAGGCTGCACTTGGAGTACTGTGTGCAGTTCTGGTCTCCTTACTTGAGGCAGGATATACTGGCCTTGGAGGCGGTGCAGAGGAGGTTCATCAAGTTGATTCCGGAGATATGAAGGGGTTAGCCTATGAGGAGAGATTGAGTCGCCTGGGACTATACTCACTGGAATTCAGGAGAATGAGAGGGGATCTTATAGAAACATATAAAATTATGAAAGGGATACATAAGATAGAGGCAGAAAAGTTGTTTCCACTGGTAGGTGAGACTAGAACTAAGAGTCCACAGCCAGATCAGCCATGATCTTATTGAATGGTGGAGCAGGCTCGATGGGCCAGATGGCCTCCTCCTGCCCCTATTTCTTATGTTCTTATTCTTATGTTAAGCAGTGGAGCAAACTACCCACCTACAAACTCTTAAATAGGTTCTCATAAAAAATTGCAGTTGTTGGCAATCCAAACACTTATGCCTACTTAGTATTCAATAAGATCATGGATGATTCTGTGCCTCACATCGACTTTTCACCTGAGATCCTCTGATTTCCCCAAGCATCCAACAATCTATCAATTTCAGTCTTGAATTGAATCAACTCAGCATCCACAGTGCTCTGAGGTAAAGAATTCCAAAGATTTAAAACAGTCTACCTAAAGAAAATTCTCCTCCTCTCAATTCTAAATACTCACTCTCTTATGGTAATATTATGTCCCCTAGTGGTTCCAGATTCTACAACCACAGGAAACAGCCTCTCATTATATATTCTGTCAATCCCTCCAAGAATCCTGTGTGTCCCAGTTATCACCTCTTGTTGACTAAATGGCAGTGCATGTAAACCAATCTTCCTCAATCTCTCCACAAGACAACTGCAACATCTCCAGAATTAATGGGGTAAATCTACCCTGTTCTGACTCCTTCTTTAGGTAAGGAGAACAAACCTAAGTCCAGTATGCCAAATGAGATTTCACCAAGATTTCAATATTCTTAAACTCCAATTTTCTCGCCTTCATAATCACTTGCTCTATCTGTATATTTACTTCCAATCCCTCATGAACCAACCCATCAAGATTTCTTTGCGCACCAACATTTATTAGTTTCCCACGATTTAAAAAGTATCCCATTTTTCTATTCTTCCAATCAAAGCGAATAATCTCACCATCCCCAATATTACAACCCATCTGCCATCTTTTTGCTCATTTCGTTTATATCTCTTTGCAGACAATTTGCCTCTTTCCCTCCTAGATTTGTATCAGCAACCAATGCTACGCTGTAGAATTACCTTATCATTCATAAAAATTATGAATAGCTTGAAGGTCCAATACTGATTTGTATGGGACCTGAACTCAACTTATTTCTGTCTTTTAACTTTCCATACCAATAAATGATTCCTGGCCCATGATGTCATAACTTGTGTAACAACTTTTTTGTGTGGTATCTAATTAGATATTTCTGAAAATCCAGATATATTACATCAACTGTTTCTTTCTGAGTCATCCTGTAACTTCTATACTAAACACAATTCGATTAGGTTTGTTAAATCTGATCTTTCCCTCTATAAATCCATGATGTTATGATTTTATGATTGTGATGTCTTCTACCTCTTCTGTTACCACATTGGTAAATATAGATTCCAATATTTTTGCCAACAACAGATGCAGGCCATCTAAGCCTAATCCCACACATTCTAAACTTTTTCTTAATAACTGAGTAATATTAGTCATTAATTATTAGCTATGTGATATTAATTTTGAGTTGAGTTTTAATTAGGAAATTTTCAGGAAGTTTTATTCAAATTCGAAATGCTGTTCTGAATTTACATGTTTTAATAGAACTTTTTTTCTAGCAGTTAAAAACGTTGCATAAATATTTGAACAGGAAAGGTACAAATTAGTTTCAAATTTTTATTTCTTTGTTCATATTGTAAAACAATAAGAAAGGGTTCCCAGCAGGAAATCTTAGGAAATACTTAATTCTTCTGCTTAGAGTTAGCTTTCTGTACAATGTGAGCAGGATGAAGATGTGTTTGATTATGAGGGTCATGTCTCCACTCCTGTAGAAGAGAATTAAATGCTCACATGTAATATCTCTGCTGCTTTATGAGGCTGACCTGCTGATGTGTAGCATCCTTTTGCTTCTAGAGTTGATTATGGTTGACTGAAATTCACTCAAAAATGGCATCTCACTGCTCAACTAGGACATTAATTTTCTTCCTGGTGGCATATCACCATTCATTTAGAATTACAAGCCTCTCCCATCTGGCAGCAACCAGACCTCTAACTGAATCAGGGTGAGACTGAACAGAAGCAGAAATGATTTATGTGGCCTCTGTCTTTGCCTTCACATCAAATGTCAGCTGTACCAGTAACTGCTGTGTGACAGGATCGTCACCAATGTTTTGTGAAAAAGTGCACATGACCTCCAAAGTGGAAATCATAGTCTCCTGGCCCCATGCCATCTCCCTGCAGTTGCCTAAGCTGATCTGACAACACACTAACCATCTTATTGTGCATCTACATTAGCTTTGGCATGACAGCATCCCAATCATTGTCCTAAACTGCGTCCTCAGGGGCAGCGTGAATGTATGGATCTTCTTTCTAGCAAACCTGTGCACAGACTCTCAATGCCACATGCCCTGAAGCTCACTACTGCCTGGTATATCTCTATGCAAACCCATTCTGTGATCTCTTGCAATACCAGTCTTCAAGGTGGTGTTCTGGGGTGTCAGGGGAAAAGGTTCCTTTGGTTCTCATCATCATTTCCTTCTTCTTCTTCTTCCTCCAGCCTTTCCTCCTGCTCCTCCAGCTCTGAATGATTGTATTTTCAAGAGGGAGAAACAGGACCTCTCCAGGTGCCTTGTGGAGACACAACAGGAGATTAATGCCCTTGCAAGTGATGTCCAAAGAAGTGATGATGTGGGACCACAGATGTTTAGATGAGGAGGGTGTCTCAAAAAAAAATAGGGAATATAATAGTCACATTCAAACATTGTTAGTGAGCTGCTGGAGGAACTCAGCAGGTTGAGCAGCATCTGTGGGGGGAAAAGGAATTATTGATGTTTCAGGACGAGACCCTGCATCATGTGTACTGATGCAGGATCTCAGCCCAAAATGTCGACAATTCCTTTCCCCCCACAAATGCTGCTTGACCCACTGAATTCATCCAGCAGTTCATCTTTTGCTCCAGGTTCCAGCATCTGCCATCTCCTGTGTCTCCATTGTTAGTGAGCTTATCCACGAGATTTCATATAACCTCTGCCTCAGAAGTGGTTTGTGCCTCTGTGGCCCCTCAGATCACAAGAAAGAGAATGACATTCTCAAGCATAGAAAGGGTCTGCACTCACGAGGGTTCCTTCTTGTGTGGGTGGCCTCCCTCCTATTCCTTGCTGTTTTAGCTTAAATGGAGGAGATGGAGGGCATTGACTTACTATTATCCCACCTTTGGAGGCTTGACTTATGTTTAGGTTGAAGAGTTTTGTATTTCAGTGGTGGGATGAAGGTGGGGGCTTAGGAGCATAGGAGAGAGTGGGATGTATTGGGAGTATGGATTGATCAACTGTTAAATAAGATAAGATATTTATTTATTAGTCACATGTACGTCAAAACACACAGTGAAATGCGTCTTTTTGCGTTACTGAGAATGTTCTGGGGGCAGCCCACAAGTGTCGCCACTCATCCAGCGCCAACATAGCATGCCCACAACTCCTCACCTGTATGTCTTTGGAATGTGGGAGGAAACCGGAGCACCCAGAGGAAACCCACGCAGACCCGGGGAGAACGTACAGACTCCTCACAGACAGCAACAGGAATTGAACCCGGGTCACTGGCGCTGTAATAACATTACGCTAACCGCTACACTACCATAACAGCTTGTGAAGATGTGTGTCTGATTAAGTGCATATGCAGTCTTTTCACTGATGTGTTGCCAGCCTTGACATATCAGGTGATGAGTAAGAAGTTTAGAGGAAGAATTTTTTTCATCCAAAGGATGGTTGCAATCTGGAACACACTGCATGAGCTGGTGGTGGAGGCAGGTATTCTCACAACATTTAACAAGCATGTGGACAAGAACTATAATTGTCAAGGCATTGTAGGCAATGGACCAAATACTAGTAAATCAGTATAGATGGTTACTTGATGGTTGGTATGGACATGGTGTTTCTGTACTGCATGACACTATGACTATGTCTTGTAGGATCATGAAATTCCTTGTGACATTGCTACATGACTTGGATATTCTCACTCCTGGAGGGAATATCTGTGAACAACCAGTGTCTCCTACCGATGAACTGGGAAGAGGAATGGTACGTTGTTCTTGGGGCCTCCCTGACATACAGGACTTCCTTCTTGGTATTTCTTTGTCCAGAACCTTTAGTCAATCTGAGAGTCTCCATCTCTTCTGCAATCTCCCTCTCTTCTGTGGCAGCCATGGATCATGTTGCTGGTCTGGATGCCTTGGGAGGTGTACCTTTAAGGGCTGTGGTTGTGACTGAGCCTAGCAAAGCACCAGCAGCTGAACTGCATTCTGTGTTCCAGAGTCGTTTTAAAGTTTCAGATGAGGTGTAAACCATTCTAATGCTGTTTGAAATGTCTTTTTGATCTGTTGTTTTGAGGGGGACCCCATCTGGTGTTAGAGCCAGATGCAATGATGTTTTAGCACACCAACTATATGTGCCATCCAACTCCCAGACACAAAGACAATGGGCCAAATTCAGCAGTCTGATAGCCCGGAATTTCCAGAGAACCACCAGCTACCAGCTGTATGGTGTCATGGACATCTCGGAATTCTACACAAGCATGTTGACACATGGAAATCCAAAATCATGGCACTGGATTTGTCATTGGAGGACAGGACCTGGATATACTTTGCACCCATCCCCTCAGGCATACTCCCAAAAATTTAAAGGTGCTTAAGTTATGCTACCTTTTTTTGTTGATATTTTATGGTGTTTTTAATCTTTTTATTTTTCAAAATGTTTTGAAGGATTTTTTTTCTAATTATTTGTCTATTTGAATCATTTTTAATGTCTCTGAGAATCAGAGACACTTAAAAACTGTTCAAAAGCCTTTGAAAGCCAAGAGATGTCAAATGTCATGAGGGTATTCTAGAGGCTGTGGTCGTCTTGCTGTTTGGTGTCTGCTCTACTTCACAGAATTTCTTTTTGTTGCTCTGTCTTCTGCTTTGTGAATAGATAAAAGGAGACACGAGACTTTAGATGCTGGAATCTGGAGCAACAATCCACTGGAGGAAATCATCGGGTCCATCAATATTTATGGGGGAAAGGAATAGACAATATTTTGGGTTGAAATCTTACATCAAGTAACCTGCAATGCCTTGGCGATTCAAGTGCCTGTACAGATGCTTCTTAAATATTGTGAGAGTACCCACTTCTGCCACCTTCTCAGGCAGTATGTTCCAAATATCTGTAAGAGAAAGATCATTTACATGTGAAAATTTTCAGCGATATTCAGCAAACTTTTGATTTGTGGGGATGGTTCACATACTAAGCAAATATCCATTTTTTTTTGCTTTTGAATCAAATGGAAGTTATGTACTTTTATCTTCAGTGTTCATTCACGGGTGAGAAAATCTGTATGATGCTTTTCAATGTACTGCAAAGCTAACTTTATGCGTCATTTAAAGAAAAAGGGAGAGTGATTCCCCAGTCCTTCTGAACTGTGAGGGAGAACTGGGTGGGGTACCATATCTGCACCATGTTAAGGGTTCTGATGACACATCATCAATCTGAAATGTTAACTTTGTTTCTTTCTCCACATTTTCTGGTTTTATTTCCAGTACCTGCAATATTTCACTTTTGTATTATTTTTCCCTGCGAGTGTAGCTTTTCTGATGGATAAGCAAAACTAACCAAATTTACCCTCTAGTTTTAACAGTTATTTTTCATTGTCCTGTTCAGTTTACTGAATATAACATGAAAAAAAAGCATGAAACTATCATTTGAGATTACAGGAAGAAACCTGTGAGCCAGAAGCTGTTCTGTGGAAGGAAGTGACTAATTTGTCCCACTTTGAATCTGAACAGCAACCTTCTGAAAACAACATTTGTACCAGAAGCCATTATGTGTGGGAGGGAATGAACTCTCATTAAAAGAAACTGATCTGGTGTTGTGCTTTCTAATTGATTTCATATAGGTTTTTATTTCTTCTCTGAACTAAGTCCAATTTACAAGCGGACAGTTCAGTGACTTCAGGATGTAATTGATATCATTCTGGTTTTAGTTGTGAACAAAAGTGAATGATGATTCCACATATAATGAAAACAGGATGTTTTCATAGCTCATTCAATCAGATCAATTTGTTTATAAAGTTCTATGCACTTGTTTTAACTGACCTTTTATTCTTCCCTTCCAATTACTTCAGTCTTTGCAAGGTCTAGATCAGTAACAAATAACATCGAAAGACAGGGTTAAATCTTTCACTGTCTGCAGGAAATATGGTGGGACTTTCCATCTGTGTAACATTACTGAAAACTCTTAGAGCAAGGTGGCTTCAGTGCTCTTCCCATTCCTGATTTGACCTGCGGCTCATAGATTACAGCATAATGGTGTTTTGCTGCTGCTGCTTAAAAGAACAGAGCTACTTGAATCTGAAGTAGAGTGAAAGGAGAAATACTTTGTTTGTAATGAGTACCTTCACCGATTAAATGCCAGAAAAGTAAAAATCAATAGTTGGATGTGGTATCTTATTGTAAAGGATGCTACAAATCAGCAGGCACAATTTGATGTTTTTTTAAATGTTATAATTCATTCCTTGCTCGTAACATAGTTTTGCATCTTTGTATTCATGGCTCTCAATCTCATTCCCTTTCTCTGCATTTCATCTGACTTATCGCCCTCCACAATCTCTGTCGTCTTCTGACAACTGATTTTCTTCACACCACTATTATGATGCTTCCTTCCCCCTGCTTCCTAAGCTCTGGAATTGCACTCAACAGCCTCTTTTTCTCCCCAAAACTAACCATATCACCCAAGCTTTTTGTCACCTGTCCTGTTATCCCTTTAGTTCGGTGTTAAATTTTTGGCTGTTAATGCTTCAGTGGAGTGATTTGGGCTTTTAATTGCATTTAACTCACAATGTAAATGGATATTGACTACAATTTTCCAGTTATATTATGACTGTAATGCATTTAAATGCCCAAATCACTCCATTGATGCTATAGTATGACAATTACAATATTGTATAATACTGTATTAAAAGGAATGACAATATCAAAACAATCAGCAGCCTATTTTTGCTTTCCCACTCCTGAGCCTGCTGGCAGAAAGGTCACTCACCACAACAGGAGACTCAGTTGCCCCATCTTTGATAGTCCCACTGCATTTTGGTGGAGGGTGTAAGAGATTTTGGGGAAAGCAGGGTAGGGATGGAGCAGGATGAAATCTGTCTACAGTCCTGGCACATTCTGGTGTATTTTCTAATGTGTTTATTTTTTGCTTCCATCATAAGTCATCAGCGATTTGATTCTTTAAATGTGATCTTGCAGCTCATTTCCTCTTGCCTGTTATTTCAGTTGCTGGTGTGTTTCCTATTCCACTAATTTTAATTCAAATATGAGAAGAATTTGAACCTGCATATTACCTATGGAATTTTTGTCATCAGTTAATTCACTGAACAGTATTGTAAATGTTTGCTATTATTTTCTTTTCCAGTTGGAAGAAATTTAAAGCTGAAGGTTCACAGGTTGAACAAATATTTGAGTTTTAACCTACAAATCACAATGTCATCATGAGCAGGTACTGAGTAATGTGACACATATTTAAAACAATAGTGATTCCTTTTACTGTCCAAATATAATAATTTGTTACAGGTCAAAGCAGATATTTTCCCTTCAATTTATCCTCCAGTTTTGCTTCATTTACATCTATGAGTGTCATGTTTAGATTAATGAGCTTAACCCTATCAGAAGGTGGTAAGTCCATTGACTCCATGGCAACAGGCTCAATGTTCACCTAACAGATAATCTATAGAAATGGATAAAGTGAAATCGCTGCTCACAATTTAGCAAGCTCAACTAGCAATTATTTCACCCGATGGAGATGAAAGTGAATTAACTATAGAGGCAGCAATTTAAACAACAAACATTTATAAGGCACCTTAGTTTGCTTAAGTTTTTAGGTTTCAATAAACAATCATTGGTACACTTTCATTTATTTCAGTTACATTAACGCAAAACTAACTGAATAAAGTCAGACCTCCTGCCATTGTTTTAGTTAGTTAGAAATTATGTATAAAAACTAGTTTGAATCTAAATAATTAACTTACGTAATTTTGAAATTTTGATCAAGTTTCAATAACATTTTTTATAAGGTAATTTTTTTCTGTAGTGCGGGCATGACACGTACTCCTTGGTGATTTGAGTTTGAATTTATCAACAAGTACAAAAATAGAAAAAAAGATACAAAGGTACCTCAGTCTAAAGTATTATGTGTCAAAACATTATGTATGAAAGTAGTATTAAGGCTTTCATTATATAATTAGGCCTGGATTTACAACATCCAGATGTCAGCTGAAAGAAGAAGCCAGACAAATAGATCACGTATACTGTTCATGGGACAGCTGCTTGATTGTAGAAAATGACAGATTTTGTCAGCTGTATTAACTATGGTCAAGTTGTTAGAATCACTTAATCAAAAACCACAAACAAGGGTTGTAAATCTAAATCTGACAGATAATCATGAATGTCTTCCTTCTTATGATATAGGAGTATATCCGTGACATGAAAAGAAATCATCTGGATAGTTTTTAATAAATCTTGCTTGCAGAGTTTTCCTTCTGTTTTGCCTACCTGAATGTTGTACTTCTTTAAAATTTCCCTTCCCATAAAAACATATTTTTATCTGTTATATGATGAGGACATCTTTGGCAATTTTAGCATTCATTGTCTGTCTAATTGCCTCAAAGGTTGTACTGCAGTTGCTTCTTGAACCATTACACTCTGTAATCAATGTTCTCCAATAACATGGAGACACAAGAGACTGCAGATGCTGGAATATGGAGCAACAAACAAAGTGACAGAGGAACGTGGCGGGTCAGGCAGCATCTGTGGAGAGAAATGGACAGTTGACATTTCGGGTTGAGACACTTTTCAACCTGAAACATTGACTGTCCATTTCCCTCCACAGATGCTGCCTGATCTACCGATTTCCTCCAGCACTTTGTTTGTTTCTCCAATAACATTGTTAAGAAAGAAGTTCTAGGTCTTTTATCCAGTAGTGATGAAAGAATGAAGAAACATGTCAAGTCAGAATTATCAATCACTTGGAGAAGTATTGCAGATGGTATTGCCTTACATGCCTGTGCCCTCAGCTTTCGAAATGGTAGAAGTCAACAGTGTGGGAGATGTTATTGAAAGAACTTTGGTTAGTTATTTCATTGGATCTTGTAGTTAGTACACAGTGCACCACTAGTAGAGGAAGTGCATTTTTAAGGAAGTAGATGGCTTGCCAATCTTGTAAACTGCTTTTCCTGGATACTATTGTTTTAATGTTGTTGGACCTGTTCTCTGGAAAGGGAGAACATTCCATCATATTCCTTATATGAACAAGGTAGTGAAAAGGCTTTGGAAAGTCTAGAAATATGCCATTTGCCTCTGACATGCACTTGTATGCAGTTATGTTATGCAGCTAGTCCATTTAACTTTTGATCAATGGTTGCTTCCAGGATGTTGATGATGGAGGAATTCAGAATAAGTAATACCCTTGAAAAAGAAGTGGTTTATATCGTCTTGTTAACATATTTTAGGTGGCTGGTTTTGCTCCTGGCATTCTCTTCTACAATCTTCATTGAACCAGGATTTATGCTCTGGCTTGACAATAGTTTTAGAATGAGTAATATCTCAGACCACAATGGTACAGATTCTGGTGGAATACAATCCTGCTACTTCTGATGGTTCACAGCCCATCATGGATCCTTGGTTTACAGCTGTTACTTCAATTCTGAATGTATTCCATTCAGCAAGATGGCATTACTGCACATGTTGTTGAGGTAGTCCATAATATGAAGGCAGGGGCTGGTTTAAATAGGGACCTTGTGGTGGTCACTATTATCACAAACATGTTGTTAAGATGGCTTGCTAAGGTCAAGGTTGAGTAAGGTCACCTCACACCTCCTACTTTCATGACCTTCAGGACTTGGTGAGTAACAATGCTACAGGGACCTGTGATGGATGATGAAATTATCATTTAGCTCCCTTGTTACACTCGGAGCTTCTTTCATAGAAACATAGGAAACCTACAGCACAATTCAGGCCCTTCAGCCCACAAAGCTGTGTTCTCCTTCCCCCTTCAGGATATCTTGGACGCGATCTGAAACATCCTGGACCCTGGCACCTGAGAGGCAAACTATCTTCCAAGTTTCTTTCCTGCATCTACAGAATCGCTTGTCTGCCCACCTAACTATAGAGTCCCCTATCACTAGTGTCCTCCTCTCTCCTTCCCTACCCTTCTGAGCCACAGGGCCGGACTCTGTGCCAGAGACATTGCCACTGTTGCTTAGCCCATGTAGGCTGTCTCCCCCAACAGTACTCAAGCAGGAGTACTTATTGTCAAGGGGTACAGCCACAGGGGTACTCTCTAGTACCTGACTCTTTCCCTTCCCCCTCCTGACTGGGACCCACTTGCCTGACTCCCATGGTCCTGGTGTGACCACTTGCCTATAACTCCTTTCTATCACCTCCTCATTCTCCCTGACCAGACAAAGGTCATCGAGCTGCATCACCAGTTCCCTAACACGGTCCCTCAGGAGCTGCAGCTCGACACACCTGGTGCAGATATAGCCTTCCCGGAAGCAGGGAGACTCCGGGAACTCCCACATCTGACACCGAGTACAGGAAACCGCACTCATACCCCTTCCTTAACTCAAGTCACCTACCTTTCCTCGCCCCTTTACACCTAAGACCCTTGAGCCAAAGCCCAAAACACTCTGCTCCCTCTCACTCCACTGCCCGCTCCGACGCAGCCCGCTGGATATGGCAGTTTGCTTTTTAAACTGACTGCATCTTACCTGCTGACGTCACGCACCTGCGCAGTCCAGTCCCCACTATTCCCGATTAAAGCTTATATAAAAACTTATGAAAAAGAGCCTTATAAAACTAAACTTTATGACAAAAACCCTATAAAAAAAGAAAAACTTATCTGTCTCGAAGTCCCGACATCTGCCGAAGCGAAACCCAGTCAGTGTTTAACATGAGTAGTACTAACTTACAAGCTAATGGAAGTAGTTGGTAATTAGAAAGTTTCCTGGCCTGAAATCATGAGACTTCATTGTGCTTGAAGTCAATGTTTAGGACTCCCTAGTCACCCCTTCCTAGCTGTACAGTATTGTGCTGCTGTGTCTGTCCTTCCAGTGGACAGGATACAGTCGGGTGTGGTGGTGGAGGACTCTAGGATGTTGGCTCTAAGATATGACTCTGTGAAACTAAAGCAAAATCACTCAGATGCTGGAGATCTGAGAGAACCAGAAAATGCTGGAAATATTCAGCAGGTCAAGCATCTCTGCATCTTGTGGAGGGAAACAAGAATGAATAATTCAGGCTGATGACCTTTATGATTTTGTGAGTATCCTGTGGGACAGCTTTCCCAATTTTCCCAGCTGTCCGTGAGTTGTTTTTTTACCGGATGACTGGACCTTTCCTTTCTCTGGTGACCCTTTCAAATCCAGGATATTCCCTCTTTGAATGATTTCCACTACACAAAACTCATCCATCAGCCACTCTTCTGCTCCTTGGCTACGATGTACTGAACCAAAACCTGTTAGTCAAGGTAAGGGGAAGCATCTTGTGTAGGATGTTCAGATAACAACACAATCCTCTTGCAAGGCATCCAGCTCAATCTGAGCCTCGTTCAGGACATTTAGAGACTCCATGAACATCACAGTCTTTTCCAACACCTACACAGTCTCATCCACCACAGCATCTCCATTGACTTGACCACATCGAGCTTCTCGGTCTCCATCTTTACAATTGGTTCTAAAGTGATACAATTATTGTCCTAACACTCCAATGAATTGGTTGTTTTGTATCACTTAAGTAACTTATTGAATTCCCTTCTGAACTGCTCATTACTAAGGACTGCAAATACTCTTGTTGCCTAGAAAAAACAAGATTGGTACTCAGTTCTTAAGCTGCAGAAAATGGTGCATCGTTTTCCTTGGGAAATAACACCATAATGTTAACTTCAGGCTCTTCTTATGCTGTGACCCATAGTTTGACCTTCTATCTCATGGTAGCCTCCGCAGACACATCCACCATGGACGCCTCCTGCCCAAGTATCTCACTACCATAGTACTTGCCCAGAGTATGTATATATATGCCCATCTCTTGCTGGTGGACACTCAATCAGTCAACACTGCAAATCGCTGGATTTAAAAAAAAACCTCTTCCAATTCTTTTAGTACCTCAAAAGGTATATTCTTCACTGATCTTCCAACTTGGGAGTGGGAGTATCATCTTTTTATGTACTGTCAAGTAATTCCACCCTTGGCTCTACATTTTGGATCTTCCAGAGCTCTCTTATGTGCACTAACTTTAAATACATTAAATCATTTTCTTCCTTAACTTCTTTAGAGAAAATCATTTACTCATTTGTTTTTCTTTCCTTCTTTCTCAAGCCATGCACTACCTGATTGACAGGTTCCCTTCAGACTCTCTCAGTAATGATGTTAGTGCATCACTACCCACACCTTGGTCATTGTTGTTACTTCCATGGCCACTCTTTCTAACCACAGATAATGGAACAGTGGCTCCACGATCTTGTCACTGACTTTCAAGTAATTCTTTGCAAACTATCTCTTCTGTTCCCTTGTTGCACATACCAAATGTGTGACTGCATAAGCCTTTAATGGCTCTAGATTAAAGTGCCCCTTCAAAGTTTTTTACATATCCTCATAAGAGGCAGCAATCAAGACGAGTGACACTAATAAACTCACTAGCATTTCATACCTCTCGCTTTTTTTCATGTTTTTCTCATGTTTTTCACACGTGGCTGTGTTGCACTATTTTCTGTCCTCTCCAGGGTCTCGATATTAGTTGTTCTCAGGGATACCTCCACCCATTCCATGTAGAGAGCAAACAGTTGCAACTACTCACATTTTCCGGTTCACCAATATACACCCCACACCCAACACTTGTCATCATTACCACACTGTCTAGAGAACTCCATTCTCATCTACCTCATGCTTGATAACTGTCTTGGTAGTTCCTTAGCAGCAGCATCCCAAACTTGTTGCCAATGCAGCTTCTGTAGCTTCCTCTATATTAATTCAGGCAAGAACAAAGATACAGGTTCTGACCAAAGATCCTTTATTGAAGGTGATGAAATGGCAAGAACTGTGGCTACAGGAATTAAAATACAAGAATGCATCAAAAGTTATATCACATGGTACACAAGGTACTTAAAGTGTTTATACATCCATAAACCACACATCTAGTCTTATCTTTATTACTACAAGTGAATGGCATTCTGGCCCACTTTAGAGGACAAATAAGAGTTCGCCACATTTTTCTGCAGCTGGTGTTACATAGCTAGACTGGGTAAGGATGACAGATTTCCTTCCAAAAAGAACTTAAGAAAACTAGATTTTTTATGACAATTGGTAATTTCAACATCACCAGTATTAATGTTTTGAAATTATGGAAATATTTACTTAACTGTGTTTAATCTTCCAAGCTGCCATGATGGAATTTAAACTGGCATCTCTAGATTATTAGTCTAGTCCTCTAGATCACATTCCAGTAATAATGCCATTAAACTACTGTGACTGCATACCTGACACAATAACATTTCACACTTATTACAGTTACTGCTGATAACATAGATGAAAAAAAAGTACATTTTAACGCCTTGTCATTATACCCAAATGCTGAACAACTAACAAATTACTTCCAAAAGTTGTGAAGGACTAATAGGTGCAATCAAGGTCAAGTTTAATTCAGTTGGTTGAGAAGAACTGTAGATGAGGATATCAATTTTAATGTTTCCAATTTTAACTCTGATCAATGTTTGTCAGGTGAGTGGCAATATGTTTTGGAAATTCATTTACTGCTGCACAAATTATGTTCTGGTTATTTTAACCTGTGGCTACATTTCTGGTATTTTCCTAACCAATTGCTGGTCTGTTAATGACCAAATGCAGACCAGCATCACCTGGATTCTGCAGAATCTCTTATGTCTCCAGCATCATCTCCAGGTGGTTAGCAATTATACGCATCTGTCTCCATTCAGTTCACACCTGCTGTTTCTGGCTTGCACCAACATGCCTTGTAAGACAAAATGAATATCCTGCATTCTGTTTGGGTCATGCAACTGTCATGATTGAACAGATGGCAGTGAGATATGGATGTAGGTGAAGTGTTGGGTATGGGTTTTGACTGGTAGGTATTGTTGTTAGGTGAAAGACGGGAGGGTAGTATATTGTGCTGTGTCTGAGGCTGAATGATGCAGTTGGGATGTGGCATCTGATGATGCATTGACTGAACTTGACACTGTGTGAGGTAATTGAACTTCCTACAATATTCCATCTAGGTTCTGTGTGCTTTATCCCTGCCATTGAGTGTTTTTTTCTTCTGTATTCCATGCTTGCTCTTTTCTGCTACTTCCAGTGCAGCATGGAAATTCTTGGTGACCATTCTCCGCAATGATCATATTTTCACCAGTGACTTCCACCATCTGCTCCAGTCACAAGAAACCTTCCCTTTAAAAAGTGTAGTTTGCCTTTTAGTATCACGAGCTAGCTGTACCCGATGTTGCAAATTTGGGTCTCCTGCTGATGAACGCATCCATATGTAGTCTTTACAGTGTATTGTAATATTATTCTTTAGTACAAAGACAGCATGTGGCCTACATCAGAAGCAATGGGCATGGGTTAATCATGCATCACAATTCCCTTTCCCATATATGGTGGCTATTGAATTCAGCCATATCATCACTGCTGCCAGTAGAAAATAATCTGTGAATGGTATGGTTAAATATTAAACATTCTTTCTTTAAAAGCAGCACTTGTACATTACAGCTTAGCAAAAATGTATTCTTATTTTTTATTTTACAATTATTTTATTTCAAGATACATCAACACATCCCTTGCACGTGGGAACTGATTTTCAGTCCTGACCCCACCAATAGGAAATGCTCAGTGTTCTGCCCACGATTTCCTCATATGTGCAGCCAGTCTGTGTTCTTCTCAACCAAAAGCGAAGTCTTGGAAGATGGACACTGTGATATCAGCAGACCGAAAATAATGCACATTGTTTCTGGTTTAACCTTTTCTGTAAGTAAAACAAAAAGAATTCTGACAAATTATATTGTTTCCATAAAAAAGTGACCAGTAATTTTTCACACCTCAGTGCCATTAGTTGTGAAATGAACTGAACCCATGTTAATTTATGATGTCAAAGAAATATTATTTCATCTACATGTAACAGTTAATGAAAGAGTTAAAGGGACCAAATCTCCACATTGTTACAGCTCTTTATTCATTGTTTTCCTGAAGCTGTCATTTTGTCCATGTCTGTTTTCCTTCAGCAGACATGCTTCTTAAAGCAGTAGAGCTGCTGAGAGACAGGAAGAAAACAGGAAGCTATTACCAGCATGATGCACAGGAAACAAAGCTAACTAAATAAGTTGTAACAAGGAAGAAAAGGCCCATGGACAGGATATTTTTGAACACGTTGTCGATTTTGTCGCTTATCTTTTGAGCGCAGAATTGAATTTCTATACAAATAATTGAAACATCTGGTTCTATATAAGTGCCGTCTGTATTTGGTAGGGGGCCAGTTGCAGTGTGGGGGAGGCAGGAGTTGCATGGGGAAAGGTTGGCAGCTCGGCAAATTGTGAAATCAATTTACTGCAAAAGCAATTAACGCAGAATTTTCTGAACGTGCTCTGCCAGTATTGATCCTGACTCATCATGTTGGCAGATCACAAAATCACAGGCAGGATAGTCATACAGAACAATGCAGTGCAGCAACAGGCCCTTTGGTCAACCACGTCTGCACTGACCGTGATATCAAACTAAACTAATCCCATCTGTCTGCACGTGGTCCATATCCCTCCATCCCCTGCCTGTTCATTAGTCTGTCTAATTGCATCCTATAAGTTACTAACTTATCTGCTTCTACCACCTCCCCTGGCAGCATGTTCCAGGCATCTATCACATAAAAAAATTTCCTCGCACATCTTCTTTAATTTTTCCACCCCTCACCTTAAACCTATACCCTCTAGTATTTGACTTTTCCAGCCTGGGAAAAAGACTCAGACTATCTACCCTATCTATGCCTCTCATCATTTTATATACTTCTATCAGGTTGTCTCTCAGCCTCCAACACTCCAGTGCAAACAATCCAAGTTTGTCCAGCCTCTCCTGATAGCTAATGCACTCCGATCCAGACAACATCCTGGTGAACCCCTTGTATACACTCTCCTCTGCATCCTTCCTGTAGTGTGGTGACCAGAACTGTACACAATGCTCCAAATATGGCCTAAATAAAGTGTTATACAGTTGCAACGTGACTTTCATGTTGCTTGATCTTCCAACTTTAAAAAAACATGGTTAGCTCATTCCCCAATTTCAGTTAACAGAATATGAGCAGTAAGGCTATGCATTGGCAGCAACATATCCGAAATTGGTCTTTAAACAGTAATCAGCAACAATGCTTATACCAAGAACTAATTTAATCTGAATGCTATCCATATTATTTTGGGGTTACTTTAGTTTTTCTCTTGCTTGTTGTTCTTACTGTTATCATGGAGGTGTTTAAAAATTGAACAATTGTGACACATTTTAGGTGAAGGAAACTCATTGCTCTATATATTTTGATGAATTCTGGTGTAATAACATTTATATTTACAAAGGATTTATATATCACACATAGTCATGCATCTTGTGGGCACATGTAAATATTTAGAAACAGATGTTTGTGTACAGTTAGGGATATTACATTTCCCCAAATGTTCTTCTTCAGCAACAGCATCCTTGAATAAAGTTTAAGGGACAGTTTCAGTATGAATGAAAAAATCAAATGCCAAGCTAAGAAATGAAATCTATTTTCTAGTCGAAATGTAATGTTCCAAGGTTTAGTGAACTGAGGTGTACCTTTCTCAGGGACTAATTGGCTGAATTACAAATTTATTGTTTAAAATTGGTGAAGCAAATCATTGCAAAAGCTTCATTGCAAAATCTTTTCAACTAGGTATTTTGTAAAATTTTTTTCATTTAGAAAAAAAATTTTACGAAATACCTAGTTTAAAAGAACATTACTGCAGTCTAGCAGTTTATCTGTACTTCTGCTGAGGTGGATGTGTATTATTGGTCAAATACAGAGTCTAACTACTGGAAATAGGTCCATTGTGGGCTCACCACACGCTCTGATTAACGTGGAGCACAACCGTTGCTCTGCAGATTGGCAGTTTATAAATCTGTAGTTTCCTCCCAACATTGAGAAAAATCATTAGGGATTAAATAGATTTCTCTCTGTTTGCTTTTTCTGGTTCCATATGTATTTCTTTGGCATGAAGAGGCAACTGGCTACCAAGCATCTGCCAGTGTCACACTTGACCTGATCACCAGGCAGTGCAAGGAACTTGTCCATTGTGACTGATCTCTTGGTTTCTCCATTCTTTTGTGAGAAACTATCTAATCTTCCCTCTTCATTGTAACACAGAGGTCAATCACTTGCAATGTATGGAGATGTGAGCAAAACTCTGCAAAGCTTCAGAATGCCATCTTGCTGTATCACTTCACTTAAAGGAGAAATTTTAACCGAGTCTGATCAATGGGAAGCAAATAGCACAAAAGTTAAATGGAGTGGTTAAACTACCTGTGATCTGCAATTTTAATGACATCAGTCTTGCTGGTGGATGACACAAATTAACATCCCAAAATGTACATGGGTATTCCTAGCCAAGTGAAGCTGTCATGAGATCAGAGAAGTCCAAGCCCCACAAAAAATCCTGGCCTTTGCTGTCCTTCCATAACTACGAGAGCCTTGCATCCTTGGACTTGTCTCGCTGCTCAGCAGCCTTTGGACTATTAGGATTTTTAACATTCTTCTCTGTCTAGCTGTTGCATTTCACTGGAAGTGGCTGAGCAAATGGCTGGCAGCACTCATGTGAGGCCCAAGAGTTAAAATATTCTGCATTTAAAACCTGCTGCCACATCCTCATGTGGAATTGCTATGCACTTATGGCCAAAGATAAACATCAGCTCTTTGATCCTAGAAACTAAAGTCATCTAGTAAGCTGATCTGAGTACCTATGCTCAGTTTAAAAGAGTCTACTTAATCAGGAAGAAAAACTGTAAACAATGTAGTAAATTTATAGAATACAAGGTAGATATAAGTTGTGAAAGTCGATGAATAATGACTACGTGATGCAGGTGCCTGTGACAATCCACTGTCACTATCCAACAAAATCTTGAAGCTCTGTGATCAACAACAACCTTATCTTCCTCCATGAATTGAAAAATATCTATCTTCTACCTTTCCCAAGTTCTTGACCTTTTGCCGAAGTTGAGACCAGTTTCCTTTCTGTATGAAAAATCACTTCCTCCAGCAGGTGGCCCACTGCAACCATTTTCACAAGGAAAGCCTTTCTTTCCTGTGCTCTGTAATGTGAATAGTGGCAGGATGTCGTTCCAAAGTTTCCGAGGGAAAAAACAATTACACTTTAGAAAGTAAGAATTAACTCCATCCTGACCTCTTGATTAGTTGAGCTAAGTAATTTTCTGCCATTAAATTTATTTCTCCAGTATCTAAGTCTTCTATCTTGGTTGGCATTTAGAGATAACTTTTCCATTTGTAAAATTTACTTCACCTAACTAAACGTTAAGATTTTTTAATACATATATCAGGGTAAATATTATTGCCACTGATGTTATCATTCAAGTGCTTTCCAGGGATAGGGTAGTTGTCCTATGAGAGAAGATTAAGGAACTGATCCTAGTTGAGCTTAGAGGGTGCATTAAAGTGTACAACATTTTTACTGGGCTTGACAGGATAGATAGAGGGATGATGTTCCCCCTTGCTAGTTCCCTAGAACCAGGGGTCACAGTCTCACATTAATGGGTCAGCCACTCAGGACTGAGGTGGGAAGGAATTTCTTCATCTGGAGAACAGTGAATCTTTGAAAATTTCTTCTCCAGCAAGCTGTTGTTACTAAGTAGCAGAGTATATTGAAGTTCACTATCTGACGACTATTGATATCGAGGAAATTAAGGGATATGGGTCAGTACAAGAAAGTAGTGTTGAGGTAAAATATCAGCCATGATTATATTGAAAGGTAGAGCAGAGGCAAAGGGACAAATGGCCTTTCCTGCTTCTATTTCTCATGTTATTATGCAGTTTTATTAAACAGTGTGTCTAACCATTTATTAGCAGATATAATAACATAATGGTTATTGAAATTGGCAAGTAATTCAGGCATGGACTAACGATCCCAAGGCACTAAGTCTGAATCACACCGAGAAAGTTGGGGAATTTAAATTTGATTAATTAAATAAATCTGGAATTAGGAAGTTAGAATCTATCTGATCCACTCATGCTGTCCTTCCATTTCATGCAATGAGATCTCCTGTCCTCATCTAATCTGGCCCTATATGTGAATCCAGACACACAAGAATTAACTAAGAATATGGTTAATTCTTAGTGCTCTCTGATGTGACCACTCAGTTGTATAAAACTCTGCGAGAAAACAAAAATAAGAAAAGTGAATGGCATTAACAAAGGTACAGACAATTGAGTTATTCCTGCAAAGCCTTGCATGAGGGAACTTGCAAAGCTGGAAGAAATATCTTATGGATTAGTCAAGCAATCACCTGACGTAGTCAAACTCACCTTTCAGTAAACATTTCAGAGCCCTCCATTGCCATCCCCTAACTGAAACAGATCCAACAGAAGTGACAATGGGCAAAAGAGTGGGTTCTGGGAGATCTCAATATTTGCACTGAAGTCTTGTGCTATCAGTTGAAACATGAGGAGGAAATCTGGTGATCACCAATTACATGATCCTTCTCCCTCAGGTGACATATCACCACTGCAACATCAGAGACGTCCATGGTGGTACTGCAGTGGTTAAGGTGTTGCTTTAAAAATCCAGAGGTCTGGATTAGTACTCTGGGGACATGAGTTGAAATCTCACCATAGCAGCAGTGGAATTTAAATTCAGTTAATAATCTGGATTTTTTAAAAAAATTGTAGTCATTAGTAACAATGACAAAACATCTACTGGATTGTGTTAAAGACCCAACTGGCTCAATAATGTGTTCACTGCTATACCATCTTATTACATCAAAAACATGTGCTATTAAATGTACTAATACCTAGATGCCAGCCCATTTAATGGCAGATATGATAGCACTGTAGACTAATGATCCCAAGACGTTAAGTCCAAATCATACAAAACAAGCTGGTGAATGTAAATCTGCTGGTTTCCAGAAGTGTGAGTTAACAGTGACTGTCCTTGACATGAAGTCAGCATTTGATCAATTGTGGCATCTACAGTTAACAGGAGGAGGTTTCAATGACCTTAATGATGGCAGAGCCCAGCAAGTGTGCTAAATACAAGTCTGTAGTACTCACAACATGTTCAGTGAAAAGTGCTGAATAGAAGAGACACCTTGGCTTTCCCCTGACACCCCCACCATCACAGAAGCCGGTCTTCAGCCAATTTGATTCACTTCTCATGATATCATGTAAAGGGTAAGAACAGTGGCTATGGGGCCAGACAACATCCTGGCTCCGGTATTGAAGGCCTGCACTTCAGAACCAGCCCCGTTGGCACAATGGTGCAGTTAGTAGAGCTGCTGCCTCACATCTCCAGTGACGTAGGTTCAATTTTGACTTTCCGTGCTGTCTGTGTGGTGTTTGCATGTTCTCCTTGTGATCATGTGGGTTTCCTCCAAGTGCTCTGGCTTGCTTTCATACGGAAAACGTGCAGGTTGGTAGGTTGATTGGCCACTGTAAATTGCTCCTATTGTGTAGTAATTGGGTGAGTCTGTGGGTGGGCTGAGTTGATGGGAATGCGGGGAGAATAGAATGGTTTAGGTAGGATTAGAGTAAAAACATGGGTGTTGTATCTTTATATGACTTGACATAGACAACATTCAAGCATGGGCAGATAAATAGCAAGCATGATGTCACAACTTTACCAAGCAATGAGCATCTCCAATAAGATAGAGTCTAAACAACTACCCTTGCCTTTCAATAACATTACTATCGTTAAGTCTCCACCCTCAATATCCTAGTGGTCACCATTGATCAGAAGCATAATTACTGTGGCTACAAGAGCAGAACGGAGGACAAGTCTTGCAAGGAGTAATCATTTCCTGACAACTTAAAGACTTCCCTCTATCTACTTGACACATGTGAGGAGTGTGACCAAACACTTTCCACTTCCCTGGATGAATACAGTTCCAACAATGGTCAAGACGCTTGACATCATCTAGGACAAAGGAGCTCACATGATTGGTATGCCATCCACCACTCTAAACCTTCAGTCCTACCACCATCTGTGCAGAGTGACTGCAGATATATCATCTACAAAGTATATTGCAGTTAGTCACCTTGCTATTCCAACAGCATTTGGCAAACCCACAAACACCACTACCAAGTAGTTAATGGGCAACAGGGCACATGTGAACACCACTGCCTGCATATTCCTCTCCAAGATGCATAGCATTCCTGACTTGCAAATATATTGCCATCATTGCTGGATCTAAATCATGGAACTCCCTCCCAGCAGCAATAAGGGAGTATCTTCACCAGGAGGACTGCAGTGGTTCAAGAAAGTGCTCATCACCACGTTCTCAAAGGCAATTAGAAATGGACAATAGATGTTGTCCTTGCCAGCAAAGGCCTCTTCTTGAAAGGTGGGAAAGAAAACACCCAAAAAAGCAGTGAAAGTAAGATTGACTTGAATTTTATACAGCATAGAACTTTCCAAAAGCCTTTAGTTATCCCAAAGTACTTTACAGTCAATGCAGTAAGTTAGAAAATACATCGTTCCCACAAACAGTAAGATAATAATTGCCAAATTATCTTTTTTTTTGAAGATTACATATTAGCAAGGATAATTCTTTCTTCTTTTTTGAAATCCTGCGCTAGGATCTTTTACATCCAACTGAAAAAAGTAATGGGGCCTCAGTTTGGCATTTAATCCTCCCTTAGTGCAACACCATCTCAGTATTATGCTAAGTGTCAGTCTAGGTTTTAATAATAGTCTCTGGAGTGAAACAGACTCAGGACTAGTGGTCAGAGGCTCAATAGGGGCCAGGGCTGGGGTTGAATTTTCAGACGTTGAAGGCTCAACACACGACTATAGGGGAGAGTTTGGATGCCAGAAGGCCAATCACGGTGGTAGTGACTGGGAGCCCAATTAGGGCCAGAATGGCAGTGCAGGGAGGATTTGAGGGTAACAAAGGTCAGTGCCACAGGGTGGTTGTGGGTATCAGATTGAAGGTAAGCAATGAGACCTGCCTTAGTAGGATCCAAGTTCATTGTAATACAATGAAAGCACAGTTGTTTTGGGAGTTACCTATGATGGACGGTCCTCAAAACAATGTGATCTAATTTCCCTGGCAATGCTCCCAAAACTCAGATATAAGTTTTCTCTACATTTTGTTACAGTCCTGGTCCATCAAGGAGCTCTCCTGAGAAGTATCTTACAATGATAGATTGATGTTGTATCTCTTATGCATCCTGGCTGATCCCTTAGCTTTTGTTACTGTTGTTTGGCACCACTGCTCCTTGAACTTTGGTATAAGTGTTTTGCTTCTACATCCTCAATACAAATTAGCTTGAGTACATATTTTATGTCTTTCAAAAGTTGTACCAATGTGGGATTTTCTAGTTTGGTTTGGAGATTTACAAGCTTGATAATGAGTTTCCATATGTGTCAGACATCCAGCTAACCAAAATTATGCAATCATATTCCTTACAATCAAAGAAATAAATGTTCCATTGAAATATTTCCTATCTCATTTGGGAATCTCACAGAAGACTTCTTTTGTGTACAGCATTATTTTGCAATTCAAAATGAATAAAAAATAATTGAATTTTTTCATGCTTACTATTTTAAAAATGCTGGCTTCAGGAATCAGTATCCTTTATGCATGTGTTGAATCAACACCAGGTAGAACATTTAATCTCACTGAATTCTCAAGTTAGTCACTACCTTGCATTAAGGCTGGTCTCCTAAGTTGGTTGGAATGATTTATTCAAAGCTCTGCTGTGGCTTATCATTTGAGACAGAAGCACAGGCTTTTTGTCTATCTGTATATATGAGACAAAATGTCAACCTGCTCTAGCTCTGATAAGGATAATTGCCTGTGGATAACCTTGGCAGATGGGACATTCCTTCTGCTCCAGAAGGCAATTCATATAATTTCCACAGACGTTATGGAAAATACCATGTAATTCTAAGTCTTGGATATTTGCCTGCCGCTGATTTCAATATGTGTGTGGGGAGGTGGCAGGAAGGGTGTGTGTGTGTGTGTGTGTGTGTGTGTGTGTGTGTGTGTGTGTGTGTGTGTGTGTGTGTGTGTGTGTGTGTGTGTGTGTGTGTGTGTGTGTGTGTGTTGGGGGTGGGGTGATGAAGAGGAGGAGGAGGGAAGGGTCAGAAGGTCAGTGAAGGGGTAAGAGTAGGGTGTATGTTGGTGGGTGGGGTATTAGATGTGTGGGGTTACTTCGTGGGGTTTGGAATCCCAGATGAACAGTTCACTGGATTGTTCTGCAGAAATTCAGTATTTAATTGGGAGTTCTGCATCTACAAGCAATCTGATTAGGATCCTGAATGCTTTTCACAGGGAAAGCTTGCCTCTGGAAAATTAAGCTTAGGTACAAGGGGGAGGTATGGATGATAGTCGGAGCTAAAGGATATTGGGCCGATGTAGCGAGATTCAGGAGGGGTTGTTGATAGCTATATACTAGATGGTTGGGCCCAGAGAAAACAATTAATTCTGGGCCACAAACAATGCTGTAAAAACTCGTACTTCATGACTTTAGCCAATTTTATCTGCCTTCAGCTGCACGAATTTGTCTCCAGTCAGCAGACTCCTTATTATTTAAATGACCAATCTAGTTACTGGGAGAAGATTGGCCACAAACCACTTGTCTCCCCTTTGTGAAAACCAGAAGATCATTTTTATTCATTCTTCAGAATATTGGCATTGTTGGCAAGGCCAGCATTTATAACCCATTTACCTTGAGGCAAATTCATGCTGTCTGCTCATTTGCATGATTGCAGTGTTCAGCACTTACAGTGAGATGCTATATCGTGAGTAGAACCACTTAAAGCCAGCTGTACTTCATTATTTATTCATTCACAGTATAAGGAGGTCCCAGTAAGGCTAGCCCTAATTGCCCCTTGAATTGATTTGGCTAGCCAGGCCATCTCAGAGGACAGTCTGAAATCACATACCATCCAGAACAAAGCATATTTCTTAATTGAGCTGCTTTAAATTATCCTATACGTTGAACTCCACCACTGTCTCTGCACCGCTGCTGCATTGTGTACCACCTACAAATTGCACTGCAATTATTTGCCTGGGCCATTCCAAAAGACCTTCCGAACCTATGACCTTTGCTGTCAAGATTAACAATGGCTTCAGAAGCATGATCTGCAGCCACCTCAAGGTCAGACATGGAAACCTGCTGACCAAACTACAGTAAGTGACAGAAAATGATTTTATACATATAATTAATTGGTAACTATCCTCTACTCACTGTAATTTTCTGGAGAAACTGATTTCCTATCATTGGACAAAGTAGCAATAGTTTATTGCATATTCTATGTCTTCCATTTATTAAATAGTTTTCTGAATACATTGTCTTTGTTTGCTCTACAATATTGTGTGATGTGAACCAAGTCATACTCCCCACTCCACAATCAACACATTAGCCGACAGTGTCTGAATGGCTGCTCAGAAAAGATATTGTTTCCATTAATGGTCAGAGTGTTCTAGAGTGGAATGTGCTGTTGAGAATTTGATCAGAGGGGAAATTTTAGGCAGTGAGGAAAGGAGATGCCAATAATTGCCATAATTGCCTCCAACATTAGTAAACTTGAAATGTAAATGTTTAACATTTTGTCCAGTTTTTTTGTAGAGTAGAATTGACTCAAGGAAAATATGAAGTGTCCAAAATGTCGAATTTGTCAGAAGACAAGGTTATCCTGAAAAAAGATGTCTGTTGTCAACTTCCCTGCATCAGAGTTTTTGAACTGAAGGCCATGTTGGAGACACTGACACATAAGGTTGTGGGAAGAATATCTCGGCACTTTGCTTCATAACTTGGTCTTGCCATGTAGAGAGGTTCAAGATCAGAACAGGCTTGGTGTGAATGACATGAAGTAAGGGGAAACCAAATGAATGGGAATTGACAGAAACTGCTCCCATCTAACAAGGTAATGAAGTTGCCTCGTTTGAGGATAAGGAGGAAGATTATTAGAATGATTGCCATACTGCTGATCAATACGTAGAAGGCTTTCAGTAGAGTACTAGAGAAATATGTTAGCTCTGGGGGTTCTATAATTAGAGGGACAGGTGGCATATTTTGAAAGCAGAGTTGAGAACCCATGTGGTACATTGCTTACCTCTTTCCAAAGTGAGGGACATCTCAAACTGAGTTGAAAACAACTTTGTAGATGCAGAGTGATAATCTAATTGTTATGAACTAGGCAGAGGGTCCTGGCGGAGACCCCAGAAACTGCAGATGCTGGAATCTAGAGCAAAGGGTAAACTGCTGGAAGAATTCAGTTGATCAAGCAGCATCTGTGGAGGCAAAGGGATAGTTGAAATTTTGGGTTGAGACCCTGCATCAGAACTCTGGTGGTCCTGTTTGGAGGGTAGCAGGAGTTAGGGGCAAAATTTGAGAACAGGACCTGAAGGATTACAGTAAAACGTCATTAATCCATCATGCTCAGAACATTGGTGGTGCTGGACTAGCAGATATTCTAGACTACTGATGCTCCAACACATATGAATTCATTTTTTTAGATGCTACACAGTAAAATAATGAAGTTCCAGTGAACCTGATAAGTTCAAAGGGAGTGTGGAAACAAGGCCCCAGTATGTTTCATGGTTTTAACAGGACTGGGTAAGTTTTAAGAAGGCGGAGGAACGAAGGCCACAGTGAATTTAAAGGGAGCATGGGAATTGGAACCTCAGTCAGTGGAACAGGAAAGAATGGAACCATTGGGATAGGCTCATCCTGAGCCAGCTGGGGAACAGGGCCCTAGCAAAAAGGAATGAATAGGCAGATTGAAGGGACATTAAATTTGTCAATAGGCTAGGGTGGATTCTGGAAGTACGGGAAGTATTAATAACAGTTAAAAATCAAATGAAAGGGAAATTGTACATAGGGCACTCCAGGTCATGACAACAACAAAAGATGTAAAATCATTTAATCCAGAAGTAGAAATTATATGTGTGAGTAAGTAGAATGTTTGTCAAAATAAGCAATTTTATATAAATGTATGAAGCGTGGAGAAAAATTGAATAGATGCAAGAGTAGATTTAACAGTAGGTAAGGTGAGGGCATCATTACTGAAATGTTCAGGATTTTCAAGATGTTCAGGAGTGGGAAATAAACATACTAGGTTATATAAAGAAGGGGGGAGTACTTCCAGGGTTAGGCATGAAATTATGTCATTGATGAGTGAATATATATCAAGAGGTGTTGTGGGAAAAGGTTCTTTCAGGTCTTAAAGATGGAGGACTCTGGACACAGTCTTTGGGTCTTAAAAATTCATTTAATCACAAAGGCAAACGCGGGAACAGAATGAACGGGAACGGGTGCACACTTGTACACACACATGCAGGAGATCCCGAACGTGGGGGAAATCGCAACAAGGGTGAGATACACACACACGCGCGCGCACACAGACACACACACAATAAACAAGTTACAATTTATCAAGGGATAAACTCTACAATGCCTGAGCGCCTTGACCTAGACAAACATTCGCTCTAACACTCCCTGGAATCTGACTAAGATGCTCCCAAACCTCGTGGTGGTGCACACTCTTACCAGTGGTCTCTGCAGCGTTGTTTCACTGTTCCTGGGGCAGTCGAAAGAGGGAGAGCCAGGAATGTGCAGCACTCTTTATAATGCTGGAGGACTGGGTGGAGCCAGGCCAGGCACTTTAGACAGGCCAAAGGTTTAGGGGTCAAGGACAAAGGTGTTTACCAAGGCCAATGGTCAGACAGGTCCAGGAACAAAGGTGATCTTCAAGGCCAGTCCCTGTGCTTAAACCTGATGGGTGGGCGGAGCCAAACTGTGATTGACAGTGGTGTCACTTCCAATCCAATGAGCAATGCTGTCCTCCGATCAGAGGGGTCAGTGTTGTCACTGTCACAGGACAGCCATGTGCTTTCATACTACAAGAGGTAAGCCTGGCATAAGCATATTGTGGGTAGAAATGAGAAGCGAAGAGTGCAATGGGAGTTGTGAGTGGGCCTCCTGGTAGCAGCTGTAAAGGGTAAAATGCAGAAAATAGGTAAGCATATACAAGAGGTTTTAATACAGAAATTAATTCATAAAAACTGGGAAAGATAGACTAATTTTTGTCTAACAAGTAATATATTCCCACAGTGTGTATAGAGTGAATTCCCATAGTAATCTGTCTCAGATCCACCATGAAATTATATCAGATTTAGTATTGATTAATGAGCCAAATTTAATTAACAGCTTAATGGTGCACAAATATTTATCAGATATTGTTGAAATTATGATCAATATAGTGATTGAAAGAGAAAAATGAGAAAGCATTACTGATGTTCTAGATATGAATAAGGCTGAATTCCATTTGATGAGGAGGAGAATAATTTTATAAATTTGGGAAAATCTCCTTACAAGTAAAACACAGGTAGAGAAGTGGAAGGTGTTCAAAAATAACTTACTGTTGAACAAACTTAGTTTATATTCTTAATGTGCAATAATTCTAGTTGTCAAAAAATTCAACCACAGATGACTAAAGAGGAAAGGGATAACATAAAACTTGAAGAAAAAGCCTACCAAAAGACAAAAACTTTCAGAGATTCAGTTTTCAGAGGTAATTGGACAAAATGCTAACAACAGCACAAGCTAAAGAACAGAGAGTAAGAACTACAGAAAAGGGTTATGAGAAGAAATTTGCAAGGGATATTAAAATTAATGTATTTTTTTCATGATAATATTAGGAAAAAGAGGGTGACTAGAAGCAATGTGAATCCCTTAAAAATGAACCAAGATGATATTTGAAAGAAAATAAGAAAATGGTAGGCATGTTGAGGATCATAGTGCATTAATATTACAGTAGAGGAAGAGGATAGCGTGTTAGATGTCCCATGAAAATTCAGTTTGATTTAAGAACAGGGACTTGACAAAATTACAGTGAACAAAATAATGGACGTGAGGAATCTAATGACACCAAAGAATAAAATAATATTCCTTACTTAATCTGATGCCTGGGAATATGGGGCATCTCTCATTGTCCCGATGGATATTTTATTCAGTGTTCCTTTCAGTATTCACTCCCATCCTTGGCTTCCCATTTACTCATCTCTCAATTTTGTTCTTAATGCTCTTGGGACCCCTGATCACATCACTGCCCAACCCCAGAGATAACTTCCAATTTTCTCTGCAACAATCCTGCCCCAGTGCTCTCTTTGGCCGACTCCAAACATACCCAACCATCTCTACCATTCTCACTTTTCCAGTCTCTTTACTACCAATAAACTCTAATCTACTCTAGCCATCTCTGAACCCCGCAATCCACAGTCAAATTCATCACATGCTATTTTCTGCTTTAACAGAAGCTAATAGACAAACAGCATTCATGCACACAAAATGTGAAAGACCTAGTTTATGAAGCACACCACCATGACTATCACACAGCATCTGGTAAGATTCTTGATAGCGTGTTTTAATTTTAGTAGTAGTGTAAAATTCTCTTAAGATTTATTGAGAAATCAATATCTGTATATTGCTTATGACAAGATTGCAGCATTTCCCAGCCTTTTCAGTTAGTCTTTGCTAGGGTTTTCATCACTTACTACATTTTTCTGGAGTATATTTTTGTAGCGTTGCCAGTAAAAATATTTTGATAAAGCCAATAGTAATTTGCTCATCATCTCCCTTCTGAAAAAAGCTCATGTTTACAGAGTTTTTGTTGATAACCCAGAGCTGTAATTAACTGGGAGGTAGACACTCCACAGCTGATCTGTAAAATATAACTTACGTAATCCATTCCATGAAGGATATATAAGGTGAAATCTTGGCTGGAGCAGCTATTAAGATTATCATGCTGCCACCAAGTGGCAACAGAACTGATTCACTCAATGAATCATGTCGATTCTTTGACATTATTGATATCCATGAACATTATCTCAATTAAAACAAAACTGAGCAATAGCTCGATGTACTTTTCTTGTTAAATGCACTCACTGCAATTTGAATGAAACTTGCAGATTCTTGCAATTCCACTTGACAATGTTACATTAAGTAATTAAAAGTAGAAATTAGATTTGTGTGCATTAATGATTATGGATCACAGCAAAAGATATACAGGCAGTGTGAACACTTCAATTTCACTTTATAAGCAACAGGATTCTGCAGATGCTTTAGTTTTACATGCTGACCATCACTTAACAGGATCTTTCAAATGATTGTGCAGTGCTCACTGGTCACAGGGCTGTAATGGCCCACATTACAAAAGTGGATTGCTTTTTAATACAACCAGTTTAGTAATTTCCTTTATGTATGTTAAAATTGGACCATTTTTCTATGTACATTTAATTTTTATAACACATTTTTTGTCACAGCTGAAGGGATTCCAATTTATTGAACAAATGAGGATGAAGAATGTCAATAGCCAGTATTTTTTTTTGATATTTGAACAAGGTTTCGCGGAGACGATATAGAGATGCTATGAAGAGATTGCTAACAATTTTGCAAAAAAAAGGGGTCCTGCAATTTCACCCCCCCAAAAAAAATTACATATCCATTATTCATAACTTTGTGTCCTTCACTCATCGCCAAACTTCAAAATAACACATTTAAAAAAACAATTTAAACAAGGTTTAGAAGATAGAGAAAAGAGCTAATTAATTTCATGGTGAGGCTTTCTGACCTGGAGCTAAAAGAAATTACGATCGTCTCTTCAGTGTTATAAGCAGTTACGGTTGCTTGGATAGGCCTTCAAACACACTTGCCCACAGGATTACTGCAGCAGTGGCACAAATGATGTAACAATTCTAGACCCAAAATATTAACAATTCCAGATCCTAATCTACCCAGGAGGTGCACAAGAAAAGAACATTTAATTTGTAGAAATCTTACGAGAGCTTTTCATCCTTTGCAGAAAAATTATGGATTTCATTCAGAATAACTGCCTCAGCAAATGATGTAGATCTTCCTCCTTCAAGACTAAAATTAAATCAGATCCAATCATTATTATTAAAGCTCATGAATGCTTGTGTGGGATTTTAAGAGAAGAAACAGACCGCTCAGCCCCACAGGTCCATGCTAGTACTTATGCTCCAGTCAAACCTTCTCCTTCTTTATTATACCTCATCCTATCAACATATTCTTTCATTCCTTTCTCCCACATATACTTCTCTGGTTCTCAAGAAGAAATGTAAGTTACAGGTGGCTTGTATTTTTTAAATTTAGTTAAATTAGATGCACTTAATGTATTTTTAATTTCTAATAGTTTTGAGATCTTTCAAATGTTAGTGACATTTACAAATATTCAGACTCTTTGACAGCTTTGACTACTGGTTCAGCCTAGGGTGGAACTTAACCAGCTTTCAAAGTGTTTCAGTTGGGATCCACAATTGGAAAGCTCTGTGCTGCTTAAGGCCTTGTTAGCCAGGTTAGCTGAGGAAGTTAGAACATCGGGACATATTCAAGGTAAGAGCATGTTTCATGGGGAAGCACCTAGCAAACATGGGCAATTGACTGCTTTGAGGAAATTTCCCCACTACCTGTCATCATACCTATCTTCATACATTAAGCATTCGATGTATTAATTTTGCCTGTATTAGATAAGCTTTATATATCTAATATAGATGAAATTATGGTACAGATAAGTTCATGGATATTATGGATAAGAAGGTAGCTACAGTAGTATTGAATTAGTTTTAACAGGCAGAAAAGTCACAACATTGGAACTGCAGTGGAGCAGGAGCAGAGAGTAACTATGAATGAACAACAAGATCGGGGGCATACTGTCTCCACTTTGAAGTATGCTGCCTATCATACAGTATATGCAGACAAAACCACCTATCACCTCTTGAGGCCAAGGTTTAGTAGAGCAGTTATAGAGCTGGGCTATTTGCTTCAGTTTTCTACTGCTAGGTACTCTCCCAACATGGCCTTTGATCTTTGGGCAACTGACCTCCAACCATCAGAGAGAGAAAGATGAACCACTAACTTAAAATCCTCTCTATTAAATTCCCTCAACATACTGATCACAGACAGGAAAGCTTATAGATTTGAATCTTCATCATTCTATAACAGCAGTGTAAGCATTCACAAGCATTCAGTTCAACTAAACTTTGGACATGTTCCACTGAAGGCACCATAGGAAAGTATCCCACAGTAATCTCCACTGCAGGCATTAACTCATGAGTAAAAGGAAGAAGTAGATTTACATTGACAGCGAGAGCAAGTGGTTGGGAATTGTTGATGATATTTTCCATAATAATTGTTGATGATATTTGCCATGGGAATGGTAGAAGAGTAACCATGAGAGAGTAATGGTTTAGGATTAGATCAGCCGATAAAAATGGAATGGCCAAACTTGTGAAACTTAATAAGGACAAAAAAGGAGAGTGTGTTATGGTTCTATTCATATTATAGTGACTTAGGTAAATGGGTATTCACACGCTTGATCTAACAAAAGCTATTTTTTCAAGAGGGGGTTGAATGGATGGGTCTCTGGAATGAAAAGGGAACTTGGGGCAGATGCTCAGAGTGAAATGAAGAGGTTAAGAGGAAGGAAGAGGCAGTAGGAAAAGGGATGAAGTTTCTGGCCAGGTGGCTGGATCTGGGAAAAAATAAACTTGACTCATCGGGGAAAATAGGATTAAACCCATGAATTGCATTTTGCAGCAGACATATGGGTTCTTAAAAGGATCCATGAACCACTGATCACAAAATAATGAGTTCCAGTACTGTTTATCACTCCACTCTGCAAATATTCCAGTCCACAGTTTACAACTTGCAGCAAAGCTGTAATAAGAAAGGTTAATGAGGACAGAAAACTTACTGCAACCCTTGGTTTACTCCCCAGTAGACATTTCTCGACTTATGCCTCTGAAATCTATCTATGGTTCATTTAATACAAGTCATGGCTGGAATGTTTCTACCTCTAACATTGCTTCAAAATAATCAGATTTATACTGTACTGTGGAATGAAACGTAAAAATGAAAGTGCAAATAACCCTTGAATTAGTTTCTGGTTTCTAAACCTATAGTGTCACAAATTGAGTCCATTTTTCCATTCAAGTGCGAAACCTTGCTGAAAAACACATTCTTGAATTAATTTCTGAAACAGTCTATTTGTTGTGAAAGGCATGGATTGGTAAAGTTCTTCTAATTTGTCACAGTAACATTACTCCTATTAAGAATATAACTGTGATGAACAAAATATATAGACCTAAAGAAGATGAATGTCACAATTAACATCACTACAACTTTAGTTGAAACATAATCTGGAATTTAATTGCATTTCATTATTAGAAAATATCTTTTGAAACTCATTTCAATTGCAGAAAGAACTCTGCTCATTCTATTCAAACCAAGGTTAATGTGCAAAGGGGAAGTGATTTGTATTCAACCAAGATTGAATCTTCTGTTTTGACATGGTTTGAACTAGAATACCAATTGCAACTATTAGGTAGATTGAAATATAAGCGCAATGTTTCATGATCAGATTATTCACTCAACACCAGGTATTGGTTTGGAAGGTTTTGATATTTAAAGAGAGGGGAAAATTAAAGGAATGTAAATTTAAAGAATATAACATTTCTGCAAGTGTTTTGAGAACTTCAACATGTGCCTCTGTACATCTGCCAAAGCTGAAATCCTAGGGCACCTCAAGGATTTGGATAACAATGAGATGAAAGGAATCCAGGCTGCATGCATGATTATGGAAAGGGGAAATTGCTTTGATGGCTGCTAAAGTGAAACTGGTGCTCATAGGCTTTTCATGAGAATGGTGGTTGCAACAAGACTTTATAACTTTATAGCACATCCTCATATTACAGTATATGTAAGGAGATGAGGTGGTTGTGGCTAGGCCAGAGATCAGAAGACTGGAGCTGGTGTGGGAGTGGGGATAGCCATCAAACTTGGGCCTGGTGGTAATGGGGTGTGGCTGGCCATCATGTCTGCATTGGAGTGAATATGGGCCAGACGAGTGGGACCAGGTAATGGGGAGGAGAGGGATATTGATTATTGGGCCATTAGATGACCAGGGCCAGGCAAAATTGATGTCAACAATCGGTGGGTTGGAGTCAATGGATAGGGGTTGGTGATCAGGACCTCCATTTGGGGTTGGGGAATTAAAGTTGTTTGATTAGGTTGGGGGCTGAGGGCACTGCGAGAACTGGTGATCAGGAAATTGGATGTTTAGGAGGCCAGGGTTGAAATCAATTAATTGACTGTTGAATTGTAGGGTTTTGGGGGAGCCAAGAAGTGTCCAGTTGAATTTCCCGCATTTGAAATGGTCTGGAAGTGGTTATAAGAGATAAAATATCTTTATTAGTCACATGTACATCGAAACACACAGTGAAGTACATCTTTGCGTAGAGTGTTCTGGGGGCAGCCTGCAAGTGTTGCCATGCTTCCGGTGCCAACATTATCGTGTGTCAAATTTTTCTAAAATGCATTTTCCACTGCATTATGGTACAATCAGATTTCTAGAGCAGTATGGAATCTGATCTTCCTAGTATACTCCTCATGGTACATTCAATTTTTCCTAACATGTCAAATAAGAAGGTTACTCATGACACCTCTAACTGATCCTAGGAATGACACAGAGAGTAAACAGAGACAACTCACAATAGAGAGAAGGAAAAAAGTTACAAAATGATTAAACAGACCCTCTTTTTATTTGTTGTGCCATTTCCTTAACCTCTGATGTTTGTACTATGGTGTAGCAACTCTATAAACCTATTTCAAAAAAGCCTGAGGCACATGTGAGACTCTGCAAGCCAAAATGCTGGGAGATACCATGCAAAACCTAGAGTTCTGCAAGTATTTGAGGGAGATTCCATATTGGTGATTGGACAACTTTGATCTGGATTTGGCAAAATAAATACAGTCACTTGAGCAATAGGATAATCAAAGTGCTTGTCGTTGTTTACTTGGATGGACAGTCAAATTCTTCCTCAATCTGGTATTTTTCATATTTTTTGTATTGTTCACTTTACTTTGAATGGATATCCCTCCCTTAATATGTAAACATGCCTTTCAATTAAGTGAAGATTTTAATCTCACCATATGACCACCTATGATCACAAGCACTCCTGCTGAGATCTAACAGTCAAGTAGGTCAAAGAATGGAGTAAAATGGTCACCTAATAGCATCTCACACAGATGATCAAACACATTTCAGTTCACTGATGATTCATTCCAAATTCAACCCAACACTTGAAACTTGTTTTAGAGTTAATATTACACCACATTTAGTTTAATGTTAAATGAACCAAAAATGTTATCCCTATATTTACTTCAAACTGCTTTTTAAGATTTAGTTCTAATATCACTAAGAGACCTCAATTATTAGCCTGGAGTTTGAAGTCAGCAGAGAAGCCATGGTACTCAGCTATGCCAATAGGAGTCAGTTCATGTGGGCTTCCAGATTCCATCTGCTGTAATGTCATCAAGCCAAATGAGCAGTAAATCCCATTAAAGTGTTTTCACAAACAAGATACCCAGGAAGGAAAAATCATAATTTTTAATTCCCTCTTTAACAGTAACAGTAAGTAAATACTAAAGCAAACATACAGAATTCCAATAGCTGAATTTTAATAAACAATTTTCATATTTTTATTTTGAAATTTATATGTGAAGGAATTACAATCCACATTCATAAAATTATCTTTTTTGGGGAGGGGGCGGGGGTCAGAGAGTTTATTTACTAGTAATTATGGTTAAGAATACAATTATAAATTAACATCAAATGCAACAAAATATAACATTTTCAGTGTATTTTACAGTAAGAATAGCTCTGAAATCCCATAGGCTAATGTCAAGTCAAGTGATTTTTCCTTTACTTTTTTGGAGAGGAATGGAAAGAACTTGTATGTGGAAGAGTGCTGAATCACTGACAACTTTGGAATTATGCACGGAACATGTGTGCAGAAATCACAAACTTGTTATTGTTTCACAATATAAGGATGGGAGTACTGATAGTTTTTACCATCAATAACACTGCAACATCCAGGACATTTTTATTTGTTTGAAGTGAAAAGTTCCTCTGTTGCCTGTCCTAGCTACTAGACAGAACACTGGGACATAGTGTGTTTCTGACAGCCTATTTAAGATATTCAGAGAGACCTAAATTGGTGCTCTTCATTTTTCCTTGTTGTTGCATGTCCTATTTCCTTAATCTGACTTTATGTAAGTATAATTATTTCAATCCAATATCTTCTTCAATCAATATAAACTGCATGATGGATAATTTACTACAGGCCTGGGATACAAGACAAGCACTTTAGGTTTTTATGTCATTAAGTATTCTCCAATGAATAAATATATTTAAAAGCTGTCCAAGTTATTGCAGGAAGTATAACTATACAGTGAAAAGTGATCATTTTTCAAAAATGTACTAATCAATAACAGGGCATGAGAACCACAGCAATCATACAAAAATCACAAATGGATTGTTTTTCTTAATTTAATCAATTTTTCTTATGTACATTTATGTCATACAATAATTATCTGTCATTTTTTCTGTGTGCTCAAAGATATTTTTCTTGTTGCAATTTGTTAACAAAACATAGGCTTGTCACCAGTCAGCATGCAAGCTTTAAAGTTTATTTTGATTGTAACTATTTGTGCTGATTCTGCCGATTAAATTGTCAGTACGTTAAATGATCCATCACATTGTGAAGGCTCTATGCCTCCATACACTCTGCACTTAACTCTTCATTGGTCAACTGTTACATTTATATTCCAGATGTAGAAAGTGCATTGAGCAAATAGTGAAGTCATTGCATTAGTTAATTTTGTGGGAAAGGTGTTCATGGAGACTTGCATCATTTAAGAGGCACATCAAACTTGCAGGGACTATTGAACAGTGCAAACAAAGAAAGAAATTATGAACTAAATGAGTTATGGCATTAACAGTTCATGAAATGATAGAATTAAGGAGTAGAAACCATTTGTTATATGTATATTAAAACTGTGGTCTAGCAAATAGACTAGCAGTCTATTGCTTATTAAAAATGATAGCTGGAGAATGTCATAACCTATCCCTGGCAGATATTTTCTCACAACATAGAACAAGGCCATTCTGCCCGTATAGCCCATGCTTGCTGTCAGAACAATCTTATTAATCCTATTTTCTCCCCCACTGACCTCCCCGTAATCTGTTCCCTCTCATATGCCCACTAACTCCATCCTGATTCTCCTACAATCCACTTAAAGTAGGGGCAATTCAAAGTAACCGATTACCCTACAACCCAGCACAGGTTTGACATGTGAGAAGAAACTGAAGCACCCTAGGGAAATCCACATGATCACAGGGAGAATGTGCAAACCCCACGCAGACAGCACCAGAGGTTAAGATCAAACCTGAGCTGCTCAAGTGTAAGGCAGTTGTACTAACTGCTCTGCCACTGTGCTGCCATTTAAATTTTAAAGAAGAAGAACAATCTTATTGTGAAATCAATTCTAACACTCTTTCCATCTTCCTGCAGATTAGGATTTGCTGAGAAGATGACAGGTAAAATGCCATTGACATTCCAACGGCATCATAGGACCAAAGTCACACATATCAATGAGATTTCACTTATATTAAGTGCACCAAATTGACATACTTTTAAAAAAAGATCTGTTTTGTCAGTGGCAGCCAAGAATTGAGGACAAATGGGACAATATGTTTACAGAAGTTATTTTAGCTATGCAGCAACTTAGATGTCTTGGATACTATGTCATCCCAATGCTGGGCAATGAATACATTGGCAGGATATTTAGTGGTATATTTGAGTTCTAAAGAGATATTATCAGGGTGCAATTGAGTTACTCTTCAACTTCTACATTTAAAAATAAAAATGAAGTTAGATTAAAATATATGGTACATGACAGGAGAAAGTGTTAAGACTGTTAATGAATGAGAACTTCATAAACAGTGAGGAAAATGCTTGAGCACTGTTCTCATTTCTTATCAAATGTTATCCTGCTCCTAAGTTATCTTACTGCCTTTGATCACATTTATTTTATTTCTTAATATAAGTTTCATAAAATATATTTTACAGCTTTGTTCTCTAAGTTATATGTAAATTCATGTTGATTCAAGTGGTCAAATCAAGGAAGTATTTTTTTTGCCTCATTTAAGGGTAAAGAAAAATTAAGTTAACATGCTATGTCAGTAAATTTTCCATTGCAAATTTAGCTGTCTTATCAGAAGAACTTACATTCAAACAAGACTCTACACCACAATCCCAAATCCCTTCATCTGGAGGTTCAAGTGGATGTTTGGAAATAGTTAAAGAATTATTTTCTTGACTAACATTTTTTGCAAAACAAACACAGCAGTAAAAAATTATAAATGGTCAGTTATCTGACTTCCGTTTGTGAAAAACATGTGTGAAAAAGTTACTTTGCTTGCTTGTGTAAACAACAGTTCATTATCTTTATAAAACACTTTGGGTTTCCAAGTGATAACAACCTACATAAATGCAAGTTTATTTCAACCATATGATTTTATAGTTATGGTCCACTATCACTTCACAAATTTCAGTTCAAGGATACATTTAACTGGATGATAAAGGGGATGTTATTCCTTCCAAAAATTGTCGAAGTAAAAGACCAACAGATTTATTTCAAAACAATTCATACTGTTTCAAAATATCACTATAGACTACATTTATGGTCCATAAAATTCGTGTAGAGAGATAAGGGTAGGCAAAATTAAGTATCATTATGGTGAATGCAAATGCTAATGTAATTTACCCTTTGCAAGGCGACTCAGAAAAAAGTAACAAAACCAATAAATATCTACCTGGTGAGTGTATTATATCTAACAATGTAGTATTTTGAGAGCCAAATAATAAACTGAAGTCCCTGTGGGAGACAAAGTAAATTAAATTGGTCTAATCACCATTGGGCTGTGCAATGCAAAAACTGTGAGACCATGGTAATATATATATTCACTGACCCAATAAGAGATTACTCCATTATATCACAGCTTTCTTCAGTCTTAGATTAAAGCTTTCCAGTTTCTCTGACCTCCATTGCCTTTGTAATAAATATTAAATGGTATGACGGCATGCTTCTACATTTTGGAGCAGACACCTCAGGCTAAACCTTTGATATTTCTGGGCTAATGCACCAACCTTCTTGAAAAAGAATATACAGTTTCATTGGTTATTTTTTAATCATAATTTCTACAATCATGTCTTTGGAAAGCAGAAGTGTTCACTTAAGTTTACATACCCTTTGTGGACCATAGATGTAACCTATAGAATATATAATGGTTTAACTCTTTATTTTCTGTACTATAGAGCAGGGTTTACAGCAATGCCAGAACTTGCTGATTTGCCAGCAAATAATGGAATAACAATTTGTTTCATATTTGTTATTATACCATAATTGATTTTTAATGTTACAACAAGCACATTAAAAATGTTAATTC
This sequence comes from Pristis pectinata, assembly GCF_009764475.1. Classification (NCBI taxonomy): domain Eukaryota; kingdom Metazoa; phylum Chordata; class Chondrichthyes; order Rhinopristiformes; family Pristidae; genus Pristis; species Pristis pectinata. Next base: position 27,067,196 of record NC_067420.1, read on the forward strand.
AGGCCAAAATATTACTGCCGATATTGCTTACATAATTCATATATTTTTCCAGATTTAACATCACTATATAAGTTACAAGCATCCAAATGTCTCTTTTGCATTTTCTATTTCTTAACTTTTAATTTAGAATAACAGCCTGAATAGTTGTTCATAGATTTTTAGCTACAATTTGAAGAAATTTAGACCAGCACAAAACACATTTTCCACATACAAATCCTGTTTCCCACTTTATAGTCTCCCACATTACAATGAGCAGAATCAACGGTGGATAAAGTGACGAAGATTAGCAATAGCTGAAGTGTAGTATAAAACAAAAGTTGCAGAGAATGGTTATTTAATATCACATTTGCCAAATCCACTGCATCTCTAGTGCTATTTTAGTGACTATACCAGATAAACCTTCTCACCCCATTTTCATATCGGATCCTATTGCACCTGAAACTCCATTTCTTTTACAATGCCTCCCTCCCCTGATTAACAGCTCTCTTCCATATTTTCTGCAAGAAACAGAACTCATCCTACTCCTGCTCCCATTGCCACATCGTGTGCCTCCTATCTCTGCAATCTGGATCTCCTCATTCCTCTGCCATTCTTCACACTCCAACACCACATCCTAACTTAGCAGAAAAGTTATCAATCAGGCTATCACTTCTATTTTACAGAGCAAAAATGCAACCATGATTCTGCACCAGTGATTCCAGAAATTCCAGAAAATTCCAGAATAATTCCAGAAAATCAAATATAACCTCTTCAGTTTGGCTCTTATTGGCAGCAGTCAAAGATAAGTATAATCCAGGCCAATATGATAGTTGCCTACATGGATTAATTAGGATCAGTTGAAATTCAAAGAAGACCCTGTGATTGTTTGGGAAGAATTCACTTGTCTTGTAGCTAGCTAGTTCTGACTACTTTCTGACATATCTTCTGTGCTAGTTGGGCCAGGTGTGACTTATCTTTGAAGGATAGCATTTTTTAACTGTGTGCTTCTCTGTTGTATACATCTATTGCTGGTAGTCTTCCATATGCCCTTTGATCTGTGGACAACAGGCCTCTGAGTGCCACAAAATTGTGTGGATCATTGCTTTAGAATACTCCCCACTAAATTGCATAACATGCAAGAAACAGAAAAAAGCACATTATAGATCTGAATTTACAATCTCGTGTAGCAGAAATCCAAGCATTTGCAACTGTTCTCCAACTAAACTTTGGACTTGTTCCATTGAATCAATTATTGAAAAGTATTCTGCAATAACATGTTGAGTTGAAGACGGGAAGATATGTGCAAGTTGTGGCAGTGATGAAGACTTGGCTTGCAACTGTGCTAAGTGTATTTAGTGTAGTATCAGAGAAATTGATGATAGGTGAGTAATGCACGATGTGAAGTAGAGGTTATATTGGTATTGTTGGTGATGGAAGAGTAGGTGTATATGGTGTCTGAAGATGTCCTTACTGATCTAGATCACTCTTGTGGTCCATGACACTTCACCTGGGTTCCTTTGGGAATGTTTTCCTGGCATTGACCTCCACAGATATCTGCACCCACTGCGTTATGGCCATGTCCTGAGGACCTCTCAGGATGCCCCACTTTCCACTAGGTCCTGTGCAGCTTCCAAAAACTTTGGAGCCTGCATTCTCTAGTACTGTGCCATTCTTCACTGTTTCCAGATCATATTCTTTTCTTGCACTCCCACTGGCACCTGATCCAACCACAATGCACCTAGCCCTTTAAAAGAAGCAGGCTGGTTTTGAGCAGTAGAAATGGCTTTAATTGAAGCAAAAAACTGAAAAGTTCTAAAGAAGAGTCTTCAACCTGATACATTAACCTTGTTTATTTTTCTATAGATGCTGCCTGGCCTGCTGAATGTTTCCAGAATTTTCTGTTTTTATTACTGTTTTGAAGTTATTTATTATCCTGTCATTCTGAAATCAGCAAGTTTCTAATGGGACTTACTTCAATTAAACAAATACATTATTTTATGAGAAAAAGCAATGAAATACTTCACAAGGTACTGAACTGTTTATTTCTTGCTATGTATGGAGCCTGTGAAATTTGACGTTTAGTCTAAATATATCTATATATATATATATATATATATATATATATATATATATATATATATATATATTGTATTACTGCTACCCTTTCTTGGTTCATAATGCTTATTAGTAAATGTGCTTGACATTTAGACAGTTATCCTACTGTCTTTGGTAACCATAACAATTAGCTAATGTTATAAATATGTTATTTGTTAATCATGTATTCTCGAGCATTACTGAGCAAATGAGAATGCTCTCTGATATACAGGTAACAGCTGATTGCTTATGAGAGTGATCTGTAACATAATCAACAAAATATATGCAGTTACAAATGATGGCAATAGTATCCATAGAAGGGGAGAAAGATTTTGTCTGAGGTTAAGAATATGGAGGCTGACATTGGGACTTGGGGGTAGTCAGGTCCAAAGATACCAAGGCATGGATTAATGTTCAGCTGAGTTGGGACAGAGATTTATGAAGGTACAGAGATGGAATCAGGTGGTAATGATGCTGCAGTTCTGCGCTCAGAAGCTCATTTCTGAGTCAGATATGACACCAAGGGTGGTCACAATACAGTGGAAATTAGGTCAAGGGACCAGTTGGGGGGTGGGGGGGAGGTCTCTTGCAGGAGCACATGGAGGGTAAAAGAAGAGGAACTAGAGAAAGGTGCAAGTTCAGGAGTGTAACTTAGAGGAACCTTGGCTCAGTTGTCAAGAAGAAGGGAGGACTTAGCAGAGGTAGCTGAAAAGATGGTCTCCTAATGACAAGGATATCCACACACTTTGTAGAGGTGAGGGTGAACATTATAAGGTTTAAAAAAGGGTAAAAGAGCCAAAGGAAAAGGAAAATATTTGTATTTATATTGCATCACTATTCTTAGGGTGCTCTAAAATACTTTACAAGTACTTCAGAAATATATATGGTCACTATTGTAACATAGGAATCATGCTACCAATTTACAGTATACACAGCAAAGTCACACAAACAGCACTCAGATATTTCCCACATAATTACATGTTGCTTCAGGAATAAAGATTGACCTGGATACCAAGAAAATGTCCTTAGAACATAAGAAACATAAGAAATAGGAGCAGGAGTAGGTCATCTGGCCTCTTGAGCCTGCTCCACCATTCAATCAAATCATGGCTGATTTGGCTGTGGACTAAGATCCATCTACCTGCCTTTTCCCATAACCCTTACTTCCCCTACTGCTTACCTGGGCTGAGAATTCCACAGATTCACTAATCTCTGGAAAAAGCAGTTTCTCTTCATCTCCATCCTAAATCTATTTCCCCCAAATCTTGAGGCTATGTCCCCTTGTTCTAGTCTCACCTACCAGTGGAAAACACCTTCCTCCCTCTATCTTATTTATCCCTTTCATAATTTTATATGTTTCCATAAGATTCCCTTTCATTCTTCTGAATTCTAGTGAGTATAGTCCCACGTGACTCAATCTCTCCTCATAGGCTAACCCCCTCACCTCCGGAGTCAACCTGGTGACCCTCCTCTGCACCGCCTCCAAAGCAAGTAGATCCTTCCTCAAGTAAGGAGACCAGAACCGCACGCAGTACTCCAGGTGCAGCCTCACCAGTACCCTGTACAGTTCCCTGCTCTTAAATTCAATCCCTCTATCAATGAAGGCCAACGTTCCGTTTGCCTTCATGATAATCTGTTGCACCTGCACACCAACCTTTTGCAATTCATGCACAAGCACTGCAAGTGTGCTGCAATCTTTCACCATTTAAATAATAATCTGATCTTCTACTTTTCCTTCCAAAGTGGATAACCTTACATCCATCTAAGAGGGCATACAGTCTGATTGCTCTTCAAAGGTCTTCACCAATTACATCTTAGATTAGGGTTCAAATCTCGGTAGTGGGGTTTGACCCCCTAACCTTTTAACTCAATGTTGAGATTGCTATTGCTAAACTAAGTCTGACATCCACCATATGTTATTGTAAATCAAGACCTAGAATAAAAAATTATTTATAGTAAGAAAATACTGCTTTATAATTAATGTTTTCCAGAAATCTTGCAACAGAATATTCTCACTAGTATTTCGCAGTAAAAGAAATGCCATGGAGAAAGGTTATCACTTTTGACAGGTGCTTGCTGCATAATTTTAATACTGCTGTTCATTTTTGTTTCCACTCTCTCTGGATCGCTCTACTTTTGCATTGAAAGCTGAGGCCCAGTGCCTCAAGTCATCTATGCATTCGGTACAACAATTTATACAGAGGAGAGCTTCACATTTGGAGCTTATTTAGATTATAGGTCTTGTTGATATATATTAATATTTGGACTTGGATGGACAGGCCATAATTTTAAAATCTGCAGATAATATGAAATTCAAAAATGTACTAGACAATGAGAAGGATAGTGACAGACTTCAGGAAAGACATAGCAAAAGGGGTAGGTACATGGCAGATGAAATTATAATGTGGAAAAGTCAGAAATCTTACATTTTGGTGGGTGGAATGGATAAAATTGGAAGTAAACGGTGGGGTATTCTAGTCAGCATCCAGAACAATGTTATTTAACAGCCTTTTACGGAGAGAAATAACCACCCATTCTGTTTGTCAGAAATTCAGTGAGACAAGCACTAGATGTAATGCTGTCTAGCTTTGGGTCAAGTTATTTCCATAATGTTATCACGAAGTGTGGAAATAGTAATTGAGCTCTGAGGAGACTAGTCGCCAGCCAGACACTGCTTTTCTTTTCAGGACCGCATCATCTGCATTTTATTATTATTGTTGCATTATCAGGCTCTCCCAAAGATATCAAAAATCCATTTCTCAAAAAGAGCAAAAGTCTTTGCAGCACAAGAGAGGGCATTCAGTCCATCCAGCTTTGAAAGTGAGCTACCATACTGTACTGATGCCATAATCTTATGAGCACCTAGCTCTATATTAAATTGTTAAAAGTTTCAACTTTAGACTAAAGGATAGAATGTCAAGGAAAGAATAGACTCTTCAGGAAAAACTACGATCTATTTATATTGAACTAAGTATTTGGAATTATAATTTTAAGTTTTTTTTTAAAGTTTTAACTTAACAATAGAATAATCCAGAAATTAGCTTGGTCATAACCATAAATATCAAACAATTTTCTTGTAGATTTCTGTTACACAAATAGTTGGTCTTATTTTGCTCGGAGAGAGCTTTTAAGACTTAATTTTTAATGAAATTATTCAAAATCTATTTAAGAAAACAACTGCAAGTCTCTTTCAATGTTTTTAATCATAAATTTGAAATAAAGTATACAACTGCAAATATGTTGAAAGTAGCATTATAGGTTCACTGTAATAAAATAAAGAACTCTCTTTTTCAAGCTGCACTCTTGGCGTTAAGCATATCGGTTTTTCTTCTCTAAGTAGTGATGTGGTATTTAAATGCCAATGCCAGTTGTTTCTCCAAGGTCACTGTTCAAGTATTACCTGCAGAGAAGTATTCTAAATAGGACCAATACTCAATTAGAGGCTAATTAATGTTTATGGAAGTTTCTCTATACTAGCAGCTGCTTGGCTCCTGTCATTATCTCAGTGACCTTTCCAGCTTATCCCAAAGTCAGAGAAAAAAACTGAGCTCTTTTATACACATTTTTAAGATTGTTCACATGATTGGCTGGTGCGTTTTCTGAAGTATGGCATAGGAAAGTGATTGGTGGACTCAATATGTTTTAATCCAGATGTGGATAAGATGGTTGAGAAATTTATCTGCACTGTTTTTCAGTCACTAACAACTTCCATCATGTTTTTTTAAAGTTCTCAAAAAAAAACAAAAACAAAAGTGTTAGTGTTAGCAGACTCCCTCAAGTACTGCTATTCTGTTTAAGGAACAACAGGGGTTAGGGGTTACATTTCCAGTGTTAGTAACATCTTTCCTAACAGCTCTAACTTAGGAAGTAGCCCTTAAGGATCACACCACAATAAAAACAACAGCCTTTCAGCTGCTGGAGAGAGTTGACAAGAAATCACTGCATACAGTAATTATGTCTTAGTGGTTGGAAAAGTGCTTCTTGTTGGGGGGGGGGGGGGGGAGGAGAGAGGCAGAGAGGCACCATCTTCTGCCCATGAGGCAGCTCGTGTCCACCTTGTTCAAAGGGTACTTATGACAAAAAGCTGACAGGAAGTTATCTTTCAGGGTAAGTGTCCTCTATGAATGGTAGCACTTTTGGTAGCCCTGCAACAAATCTAAATATGTGAATGCAAAAATGGATTGGCCAATCATCAAAGGTTCCCTACTATGCAGTTAGAGCTTTTGTTGATATCTGTAATGGAACAGTGAACTGCAAATTGTCACATGTAGCATACATCAGCAGAGACACCTTACATGAATCCTGAGGCAAGATTTCTAAAAGTGGGGTTAGAAATGACCCTCACTTTGACTTTGAGAGCAGAGCAGGATATTTTTATACCTTGTTTTGTTAGGTCACAAATGTGAGTGAGGACTACCTTGTGGAAGATTGCCTGCATAGACATTGCTCCTTCAGTAAATGTTGATTAGAGGCTGTCCCCCTATGAAGCCTAGGTGGAGAAGGTTTTTGGTTTCATCACTTTTGTCAGATGTTCATCTCTAGTTCTTTTTACTCTTTTCTGATCTGATGAATAGAGAACCAGTTCTCTTTATGCAGGATTTTTATTTTAGAGTTTTTGGACACTTCATTTTGAAGAGGAATCTGATGCCACCACAAGGCAGTGTAGTGACTGTGATCCCAGTTTGGGTCAATTCCTTTGAGGTCTGTTGAACAAATCTGTGTGTTGAATTCTGCCTGTGAATATGGGAGATAGGACTTAGGCATTTAAATAACAGTCCATTTGAACTTTCAACATTATTAAAGTTATTATTGTGAGTACAGAACCAATCGCTATTAAGAAGAATGTGCAATATCTCACTGGAAACAAAATTTGGGACCTAGTCTTATATTGGATTAACAGGATATCAGGAAACCATCACTAAGATGCATAAAAATCTTGTATCTATAAGACCATACCCTATTAAAGTCTGTTGATAACTCCTATATAAATGTGTGCAATCTTGGTTACTACCATCTGTGCCTGCATTTTGTGTGTGTTTTACTGACTTTGTACAGTTAAATGTCTAGGCCATTGTATATTGCTACATGTGACATATAGTGAAGAGACAGTCAAAAATGCTTTTCCTTGTATTTTTATATGTTTATTTTTGATAGCTCTCTGACAATTTGTCTCGTTGCGCCACTTTTCTGTAATTTCTGTAACCAATGAATTTGGTCAGGAGAACTGTAATTAAAACAATGTGGAAGAGATTTGTTTTCCTTCAGAATTGATCACTATTGTATTTGGCAGTGATCGATAATTATGAACGTTAATCTGAAAGATGGTTTCATTCTTTGGTACAGCTTACATTTATATAATGCTTATCACAGAAAAAGACCTCAGAATGCCTTACTGTGCAGGAGGAAATGGATGGATACTCAAGTGTATGGTAAAGGACTAAATTTAGAGTTGTTAAGTCACATGCTCAGCTACTGAGAAATGACATTAGGGCTCTTATGAAAGCAGTGAGCAAGGTAACAAGCTTGGGAAAATGAATTCCTGAGGGTGTGCCAAAAGAGGTAAGGGAATGAATGAAGATATTAGATTGAAGTACATGAGAAAGGACATAAGCTATAATCAGTATGTAGAAGATGTAAATAAACCAGGATATTGGAGGAAATGAAAGGATGTGGTGAAAAGCCTTTACACTGGAACATGGTGAATCAATTATCGTTACCTGGAAGTGGAACCACATGGACCAGCAAAGAGAAAATTGGAGTTAAAGCAGGAGACAAGTAGAAGCCTTGCAAAATTTCAAGTGCCTTTGTTAAAGTCAAGCCAAATAATCCATTGAAACCATCTCCACTGCCTATATAAGGATTAATGCACCATAATGGTACTTCTTCTGAATAATAGGTTTTTGAGACTTGGATCCTTGGGCTCCATTGTGAGGGAGAAATGGTTTTAAATCCCCAGTGTGCCATAAACATGAATGACTTTTCTCAGTGTTTTCTATAAATCACAAGTCAAAAATATTATCCATTAGCACATAATGCAGACTAATTTTAACAAGATACAGGGTAGGTTTGTAGTTCTACAAACAATGTAATATTCATTGCTGGTGCATATGAAAATTAATTAAATCCTTCATTTCAAAGTTGTTTTATTGCTTATTAATTATTCATGTAAGAAGTTTAGTCATAATCAAGTGCTCCTTTAGTGGTAACAATTAATTTATTGCAGCAGTGAGATTTTAGAAACACCTAGCAGGTTACTAGAAAAATAACATTATGCATGTAGATCAACATGGAGTTCAAATAAATGCATAACAATTATATACAAATATTAAAATATGAACTACTCATTGTTCTTCAAAACTCAATTGTAAAATGACTATTTAAACTCAAGGTGAAATTCTAGCTCAATGGAAATTGTAATTGTATTTGATAGTTTCATAGTAGGTACTGATGCAGGGCTTTGTACTAATACACTGCAGAAATTTCACCAAGTTGACACACTTAATAATCAATAATGACCTGTAGTACAGACCACAGATGGGAAATAATTGATGTAAGCAAAGGTGACATCTCAGCAGGCTGTATGGCACCATATACACAGTTTTTTCTTTGACCTCTGACCTGTTTTTGCCCAACTAAATCTGAATGTCTGTGTCAGGTTAATGCCAGAGCTACATGGTGAACAGTACTGAGATAAAGCAATGACATCACAGCCTGATTCTCCAGCCCACGCTGTGGACTACTGACAATGTGGGACAAAGCAATTCACCTCATAACTTTTTACATAAAGCTGATTTAAGCACATGAATTTCCAGTCAACTGTTAATAAGGGCAGATATCTCTATCAATTCATTCTGGTTGTGTAATACTATTTGTCCTGTGATCTGAAGACCAAATCCAGAGCTTTCCCATGACCAAAGGTGCATGCTGTGTCACATTCTTCAGCAAATGATGGCTAACTTTGAACTTCAACTTTTGCATATGAGAAACAGGGTCCGATGACAACAGCAAGGGATTTCTAAAGACATAATAAACCACTAAAGCCTCACTACTTGCCTTTCATTCAAATTGATTTGGGGTGTATAGATTCTTGAAGCCCACTAATATGCTTAAAGCTTTGGCTTAACACTCTCACTTTCTTTTTGCCTATCCAGAAGGCATTGATTTGTTCCTGGTGTATTGGAGGTGTTGGGAGAGGTAGTGACTCTCTGACATCTTACCATACACTATCCATTACTTTAAAGATGCTCTCAATAAGTACCTGCACTTGGGGTTGGGATCAGATGCTCCGAGTTTTTCCCACTTTCTAACCCAGTAGCATTTGTCTCAAATAAGTGTTTTTCTTTGTCTTCCTACTTAAATGGGAGAATATGCAAATAAGCTCATTCTCTGCATGTCCAGTTGAACAATTAATTGCTTGGAACTGCAAAAAGTAGTTGTCTGTAGCTGTGACACTTTACTCTGTACTGTTATTGTTTTTACCTGTACTACCTCAATGCACTCTGTACTAACTCAATGTAACTACACTGTAATGAATTGATCTGTACGATCGGTATGCAAGACAAGTTTTTCACTGTACCTCAGTACAAGTGGCAATAATAAACCAATACCAATACCAAGTCTGTGCAGTTCTCATTTTTTTTTCTGCTCATGTCCACATGGAATCGTCAGAGCTTCATTCTGTTTTCCTCAAATAACCTATTAGACTAGCTAAAACAATGAAATAAACAGTGCATAAAATCCAATATCCTGTCATACCATAACAAGACATATTTGTAGTTGGGCACTTGGTGCCAACAGATCTTCATCAGTTTTAGCTTAAATATAATTATCTGACCATTAAAAATTGTTTACTCAGTCTCAAAGACCTAGATTTCCAATAGTTTAAATCCTGGTGTTTCATTTATCATATTAACCACTAAAGAACTAATTACTCTTTTTTTCAGACTGAATGTAACTTTTACAACATAGAATACTAATTAGTGCTACATGTTTGTCAAAACAATGCCAGGGAACGTTGACAACACTTGCTTTGAAATTTCCTACATTTACGTTTCAAAAAGGCCTTTGTTTTGTCTGTTGTGCTGTTAGTTTGAGAGTTGAACATTGATATGAATATTGAATTTCCAGCTGTTTTCAACACTGTCTTCAGTTACTTTTCAAAGGAATTGACAAATTGTTTGAGAAGATGTATTAATTTCATCAGTTCAGATGGAGATAGAAAATTCAAATATTTCATTTGTTGATTAGTCAACATAATCTGAGTTTGAGTAACTTTATTTTGTAGGTAAAATATTTGATGACAATGTCAGCTCCACTCAATGTAGCAATGTGACCAAAGCCGATAATCAAGTAAATTTATACATAGAACATAGAACAGTACAGCACAACACAGGTCCTTCAGCCCACAATGTTGTGCCGACCTTTAAATCTCGCCTAAGACTATCTAACCTCCCATATATCCCTCTATTTTAAATTCCTCCATATGCTTTTCTAGTAATCTCTTGAATTTGACCAATGTACCTGCCTCCACCACCGCACCTGGCAGCGCATTCCATGCCTCAACCACTCTCTGGGTAAAAAAACCTTCCTCTGATATCTCCCTTGAACTTCCCACCCATTGCTTTAAAGCCATTCCCTCTTTCCCAGGGCACCAATGCTCAATACAAGAGGCACTGGCTGTCCACTCTATCTATTCCTCTTAATATTTTGTACACCTCTATCATGTCTCCTCTCATCCTCCTTCTCTCCAAAGAGTAAAGCCCTAGCTCCCTTAGTCTCTCCTCATAATGCATACTTTCCAAACCAGGCAGCATCCTGGTAAATCTCCTCTGCACCCTTTCCAACGCTTCCACATCCTTCCTATAATGAGGCAACCAGAACTGGACCCAGTACTCTAAGTGTGGTCTAACCAGAGTTTTGTAGAGCTGCATCATTACCTTGCAGCTCTTAAACTCAATCCCTCGACTTATGAATGCTAACATCCCATAAGCTTTCTTAACTACCCTATCCACTTGTGAGGCAACTTTCAGGGATCACATTATGAGGTCAGAAGTTACGGCCTGGTCTTATTATACATATGATTGCCACTTTAAGGGCACAAGGTGTACAGAGTCTTGGATGGGAGTGAGAGGGATAGGGCTAACATTAGCTATACAATTATGGTCCCATCTGCTCTCTGGATGCCCTGGTGGTTCTGAGCATGCATTGGTCAGAGGTACCATCATCCCTGGGATCAGCAACATCCCAGATTGCGATATTTTGGTTAGACCCAAATCTCTTCATAGAACTATACTACAAGGCAAAATTATAAAATGGACAGCAAACACCAAAAGCAGTTTATTGAAGATGTACTATAAGAGTCCGTAATTAATTTTCCAGGCAGTACCTAAAGTGGGATTGCAGTACCCTATAGTCCTCTCACCTATCTGTGGGTTGGGCTACACCCGCATTGGTATCTTTCCTAGTGATTCATATTTGGTGTTGTAGAATGATGTTGCCAGCCCAGTCTTTGGGATTAAGGCCCTGATCTTGTCACCACTTTATCCCTCCCTGTAAATAATTATTAAATGACGGAAGAGCAAAGGCAAAAACTTTGTGATAGTTTCCCCATTGTTTAGTGTTTACTTGTAAGAATTTGCATAGCAACATCTAACAATAAGTTCCAGACTCATAAATCCACTTCAAGGACAATGTTGGTAATATTTGTTGCATTTGCCAAGCAATTAATTTGACAATGTAATGAATGGAAGTTCTTTCTGCTGATAAATTTGACCAGTTCCACAAGTGGAGCCATCAGTTCCATTGGGGCACCAAGAATTGTTCCTCCAGCTTGGTGAAAGAAGCATATTTGTGGAAGATGATAGCCCTGTATTTGGCTCTGCTGGAGTCATCGCATGAATGATGAAATCAGCCGTCTTGTGGAAGAGGACATCTATCATGTTGATTGCAAGTTAATGTGGCTTGTGAGCTGTTGAAGAGGTTTCCAGTAGGGACTGGAAGGTCCCAGAAGCAAAGATAATGAAGGCCAAAGTCATTTTAACTCCTAAGGCTTTCATTCATATATAGAGAGTGATTCAAGATTACTGGAGCATTTCAGATGCTTGGATAATCCTAACTCTGGTGATGAATTATTTGCACTGAAGTATGTCCTCTGGAGTAGGGGTGTAGTCATGAGCTTGGTATGGTCTCTAGTGATAATGCCTTGCATACAATTCTTCCTGCAGGAATAAAATTCGGGAATGATTGAGAGTCCAGAATTAGAAGAGCACAGTTATCTTAAAGGATTGTAGGGCTGGAGGAGATTACAGAGACAATCTGAAAACAATAGAGAAAATTTTAAAACCAAAAAGTTACTTATGCAGAGATAGCGCATACATGGGACTTGGTGTGAATTAGGATATAAAAACATAAAACATAAGAAATGGAAGCAGGAGTAAGCCATTCTGTCCCTTGTGCCTGCACTGCCATTCAATAAGTTTATGACTGATCCTTCACCTTAGTGCCACTTTCCTGCATTGAAACCATATACCTTAATATCCCCTTAATATCTAAGGTACAAGGAATAGAATGAAAAAGGTCAGCCACAATGAAATCCTATACCCTTTGAATACACCAGGGAGGTAGGTGCCTCAAAAATCACCATTTTCAGATAGCTACATGACTTTAATTGGCAGAATGAGCAAATCTGGCAAAAGAAATAATTCCAGTAACAGAAAAAAAGAGAAAATATTCTGAGAGATCAATTCAAGACTGCATTAATACGACTCAATTGCTTTAATGGCCATTTCATGGTCCCCCAGGCTGAGAATCATGTGAACAGCATAAATAATAACTGTGTTGGTGACAGAAGGATCCACCCACACCATTATTTATTAGTTTAGTTGGCTGCAATCAGAAAAAAAATGTTCTAAATGCAAGAAGATCTCTATTGACATTGATCTGAATGAAGAGCAGAGCTTTTATAATCAACTTTCAGTATTGTCATCAAGAGGGAGTTGTAAATTCTCAGGAAAATTTGGCACAACGTGATGAATAATACAACCCACTCTCATCGTAATTTGCTCTGAATGTTATGATGTAAATATAACCTGAAAAATAGATTCCATGGCACAAGTCCACCGGTAACTCTGCCAACAAATTGCTATTATGTAAACACAAGTATTGATATTAATTCAAAACCAATCATTTTCTTGAGTTATGATGGGTGACAATTATTTAACAATACACCAAACTGCATCATGAGAACAGTATATAGTAATTTAGTATTTCATCATCCTGCTGTTATATATAAGCATACAAGAAAATACTTTCCCCACCTCTTTCATATTATAGCTTTATAAAATACTAATACCATCAAGATAATAGGGTGTGGATGTGTATCCTACAGTGGAAGCTAAAGAGCTGAAATTCTTGCTTCGATGAACAGGTCACTTGTAATAGAGTAAAATAGTTATTAAACACATCCATTGGCTTGCCTTGAGCAAATCCAGTAGCAGGTCGACTATGTCCAGGAAACGGGTGTATATGAGGCCTAATATTCACATGGGACCTTTAATGACTACAACTAAAATGATAAGTTTCAAAAGCATATACTTTTATAGTAGAAATAAGAGGCACAAGATACTTTGCTTTGCTTGGCTTGACATTGCTCTTCTTTCTTCCAAAGGCTTCTCCTTCCTGATTGTTGACTTGATCTGCCTCTGCCTTGATCTTCTGTCAAATTTTTGTCTCAATTTTTCTTTCATTTGAACTCCTTCCTTTCCCAGCTCCATCTTGCTAATCTTCCCTTAAGCTTACTGCCAGTAATTCAGCAGTCAAAACTTCCAATGGTCTTCACCAACATGGTCCCTGCAGATGCCTAGCCAATTTTGATGAGCCCTGTGACCTATTTATTCTAGTGCAAGGATTAACCCCCTGAGCCCATTACATCTCTATAGGTTGGCTCCAATCCAATTTCTAGACTATTAGTTTTCTGCCCATTACAAATGTGAAAAAGGCTTTGCACATTTAGGTAATGTATTGTGCTGTTTTAAACTCTATTAAACTATTGAGTGTAAAACTACACATTAAGTTCTGAACTAACTCTGAATGACTTGCACTCGGCTTGTTAAAGAAGTCAATGAGATATAGAGGACATTGAAAGAAAACATTAAATATAATTTGGTTTTAGCAAAAAGATGCCTTCTTTGATTCAACAACAAATCATTACATTATTAATAGAAACTAGTTGGAACAATTAGGGGGTATTAATCCAAACTCTCCTAACTTCAGTAAAGTCACAGATTGTGAAGTGAATTTTCTTCAGCCAATAAACCATTTCAGATCTCTCTGGTATTAATGCCATCCTGAATCTTTTTCCATAGTGTTGGCCTCAGTAGTTAGTAAAATATTGTCTCAATTAATAAAAAGTATTGTTGTGCTAAATGGTAACTTCCTTCATGTTGAAACAACTCTGAAGCTACTCTTAAAAGAGCAGAAGGTGGCAGGAAAGCAGAGAGAAGTATGGATAGCTAAAAGTATTCACCCAATGGTCAGGTGAAGGGAGTGGGAGATGCATAGAAATGTTATATTTTGTTCTTCTATATAAAGGGGAATTCAAAGGTTTCTGAGGGGTCAGTCCTTGTATAGCGCAAGTCAATAATGGAGAGTAACATGGTCTTACTTGTCCTTCTCCAATGTTTTACTCATAGGTGTTCCTGTGCCTGGTTTGATTCTTCAGTTTTACTATAGCTGAGGATGCTAAGGCACCACTTCTGACTATTAATGTACTCAATTCATTTCATTTGTTTTGGAATGTTTAATAATATTTCCTTTCCCTCCTGACCCCTTCCCTACTACACCATCCTAGATTCTTAAAACCATCCTACTGTATCCTTTCTGCTAGGACTTTAATTCCAGCTCAAGTTGGGAGGAGCCTATTCCAATGGTACACTTCCATCCTCTCCCATAATGGAATTCCTCAGTCTCAAACTATACCTTCAGCTATGTTCTCCAATGTCAATTTACTCATAGGAGGAATTTCTATACTCATAATCTGGAGACTATAACCATTAAAATTCTGTTCTTTAATTTAGCTCCTAGCACAACCTCTTGTCGACATTTTCTTTTGTTATTGGTCCATTATGGACCACAATATCTGGATCTTTCCCTCGCTAACATCCTTGCAAAACAAATTCAAGACATGCCTCACCTAGCACCAAGAATAGTTCTTCTGGGTTCTCAATCCCTTTTCACAAAGGTTGTTCTCTGTCCCTTAATATAATAATTCTCCACAACTACCTTATTATGTTTCCTCTCCTTTCTTCCCAGCTTGAATAGCTTGTTGTTCAAAGGGTCTTCTTCAGCAAGCTGCCTATTCTCTAAAATTCTAGGAAACAGGAGCAAAAGTAGGCCAATCAACCCCTCGGGCATGTTCACACATTCACTAAGATCAAGAAAAAGGCAGCCAAGTGATTCAGCTTGTAGAGCTGCTGCCTCACAGCGCCACTCACTTTGGTGCTATCAATGTGGAGTTTTTATGCTCTTCCTGTGACTGCCTTGGTTTTTCCTGAGTGCTCTGGGTTCTCCTCGCATCCTAAAGACATGTGAGGTTAACTGGTCACTGTAAATTGCCCCTGGTGTGTAGGTAGATGGTAGAATAAACGGAAGTAGATGTGAATGTGGGTTGATACGTTACATGAAAAATTAATAGGGGATTTGGATTGCTGTGTGAGCAGGTATTGATTCAATGGGCTAAAGAGCCTCTTTCTATTCATTAGGAAATATATCATGGATCCATTCTTGACAACACCAACTTCTTGCTCTCCACACCTTTTATTTCCCTTGAGCTGAAGTGCCTAAGGTACTCTGTCTTGAATATACTGTATTCAATGATATCACCACCAAAGGTTTCTGAGGTAGAGAATTCTGAAGCTTCACAACCTCTTGAGAGAAGAAATTCCTCCTCATCTGCATCTTAAATGCATGACCTCTTATTCTAAAACTACCTCCCCTAGGTCTAGGTAATCCCACTAGGAGAAACATCCTCTCAGCAACCACCCAGTCAGTCCCCCTCACAATTTTATATCTTTCAATATGATTATCTCTTGCTTCTTCTGGTTAGGCTAAATCTTTCTTCATACACCAGCCCCTTCATCCCAGGAATCAATCCAGTGAATCTCCTCTTTCACAGCCTCTAATGCAAGAGAACAAAATACAGAGACCAAAACTGTATGCTGTAGTCTAGGTGTGGTCTCACCAGCATCCAATAAAACTCTATCAAAATATCCCACCTTTTATACTCCATAGCCCTTACAACAAAGGCCAACATTCCAGTCGCCTTTCTAACTACTTGCTGTACCTGCATGTTAACTTTTTGTGTTTCAAATAATAAAATTGCTAGATCTCTTTATACTGCAATATTTTGTCACATCACTCCATTTAAATATTAAATTGCTTTTATATTTTTTTCATAGTGGATAACCTCACAATTTCCCAAGTCATACTGTATTTGCCACCTTCTTGCTCATTCACTTAATCTATCTATGTCCTTTGCATATCCTTTGTGTCCTACCCACAGTTTGCTAATCCACCTTCCTTTTTAATCTTAAGCATTTTGGCTACAGTACGCTCAGTCCCATCATCCAAGTCATCAGTATACATTGTTAATAGCTGAGGCCCTAGCACTGATTCCTGTGGCACTCCACTAGTTACTGACTGTCAATCCAAAAGTGCCCCATTCATCCTGACTCTGTTTTCTGTGAGTTAGCCACTTCCTTATTCATGCCTATATATTATTCCAAACCCATGCATTCTTATCTTGTGCAGTAACTGTTTATGTGGCACCTTACTGAATGTATTTGGAAATCCAAATACACTATATCTACTGATTCTTTATCCCTATGCTCACAAGTATAAAAGTACCTGATGAATGGGATTGGTTTCTATTGATCTTCATTCTCTAGCTCACTTGGATTCTCCCTTCTCTGTGTGCTATCCATAACTATTATTTTTCAGACCACTGAGGTTAAAAATCTCATTGCATACAAATTTTGTGTGTTGCACTATAGATGAGATCATATGGAGGAGATTTACATGGGAAAATATGTTGTAGAGAGAATGACTATCCCACCAAAAAATGAAGAGGCAAATTTCACGATGGGTACAAAGACATCCGGGAATCTCCACAAAATTGCTCTATACCATGTTAACCCAATTTTCAACTGCACTGCACCAGTTGTTTTCTGGGGGGCGGAGGGGTGGGGTATTGTCTAACTGATTTTCTGGTTTGTGTCGTTGATTATAATGAAATAGAGGTTAACCAAATGCACAAAATTGTGGTAAATGAAGTTCATTGTTCCACTTTGGACCTAAAATGAAAAGAACAGATTACTTTTTAAATGATGAAAAATTAGAAACAATCAGAGGTCCAAATGGGTTTGAGGTCCACGTACATTAAGATTCCATGCAGAAATGCAGAAAATAATAATGGCATTGGAATACATTGAGTTGGAAGTTATGGCAATTCTATACAAAGCCCTGGTTACACCACAACTTGCATACCATAAGCACTTCTAGGTATCACAGCTGGATAGAAAGGATTAGCTTTGGAGGATTGTGGGGTAGATGTACCAGAATAATTCATGGACTTCAGGGGGTAGATTGTAAGGAGAGTAAACAAACTAGGGTCATTGTCCTTTAAACTTACAAGGCTTAGTAATGAACTGATTGAAGTTTTCAAGATATATTTCTGACAACTGACGGTGTGAATAGAAACTACTACTGCTGGTCCAGGACTAGACACCATATTCTAAAAAACAGATCTACCCCTTTCATGAGCGGTTAGGAAACACTTCTACTTGAAGAAGGTGGTAGAATTGAGATTCTCTTTCTTAAATGGCAATTGACTTAGCTCAGTTGTTAACTTTAAATCCTTGATTAACCACTTTTTCTATTAGTTAAAACATGTTGAGGAAATGAAGGTAAATGGAATTATGTCACAGATCAGCTATGCTCAGAATGAATTGCGGTACATGCTCAGTGAGCTAAATAGCCTACTCCTGTCCCTATGTTCCTAATAAGTCTTAGAAGCTATA
This sequence comes from Pristis pectinata, assembly GCF_009764475.1. Classification (NCBI taxonomy): domain Eukaryota; kingdom Metazoa; phylum Chordata; class Chondrichthyes; order Rhinopristiformes; family Pristidae; genus Pristis; species Pristis pectinata. The sequence goes on from NC_067420.1 coordinate 27,085,342, forward strand.
TAAAATGCTATTTTGAATAATAAAGCATAATGCCACATTTTTCAATAGATAGACAGCAGTTACAACGTTTCAGGGTCATGGTGCTTTTTTTATGACGTTGTTCATGTTTTTAAGAAGAGGACAATGTAGTATTTTTAAGTTTTTAATTTTTACTCTTTAAACATGGGGCAAATTTACAGTACTTCATTGTTTTAATTACTTCTGCAGCAGCACCTTTTGAATTAAATCAATTAAAATGAAAATATGTCCAATAATTATGTCACTGAATCTCTTACGGACAAGAAGACTTTCCAGAAGAAATAAAGCTTTGGTACATTTCTGACAAAGAGAAAATATGGTGCCAACATCACCAAGACCTCTACTGTTTAATAGACTGAGAAAGATCAACAGATTGTCAATGGACATATTCAGTACTCAACACTGTACTAAAGCCCTGCATTCATTAATTTAATTGGTGTCAGAACAAATTAACTTCCAAATAACTAGAGATATATTTTTATTCCTCTAATAAATGATGAAATGAAGGGTTAAATCAAAATAAATCTCTTTTGTATTCAGTTAAGTGAAGAACTTGTAAGAAGTCCCATCATATCAGAGTTGGGTAAATAAGTAAATCTCCAGTATTTACATTGAGTTTTATAGAATATACCAACAATTTTAGTAAGCATTCATGGGGGTTTATTGGGAGTGTTAACATTGTTGCCCAGCATGTCTTCCTGCCTGCTGTCATTCCTCAAGAAAATCAAGGCCATTGTTCTCATCAATAGAAAGATCCAATGGACAGGAAAAGATGAAGCAGCTCTCTAATACTCTGTATGCATAGAAATTAATTAACACACCCAGCATCTGCAGCATGATTGTTTGGAAAGTGAACAATCAGGCAAAGCAGCATCTTTGTAAAGACAGTTTACCATTAAAAGAGAGAACACATTTTATCAAATGACAGGAAGGAAGCTTATTCATGTGAAGAAGTGTGCTGTGTGCTTAACAAAGTGGGTGCCATGAAGACTTTGAAGAAAATTATAACCTATTCAGAGACTTGTAAAGTGTTCTGTTCAAGGAAGAATGGAAAATGAGATTAAACATTGTTGGATTAGAACATATTTCTCTCCTTTAATCTGGAAAGAAGAAATTCAGTGACAACACAATTGGCATATTAAATGCACTCAATTCTGTAATTATTTTTAGTATAGTAAACATGGAACAAATGAAAATGTTTGGCTATTGCATCCCATGTGAAATAGTTTTCAAAAGAGCACACCTTTCTCATTTGACTTTCTTCTTATTTTTACAATTCAACTGGGGCTGACAAAGCATTTCACATAGAAATCCTGTAGTGAGAAGGACCTGTATTGTGGAAAATGATATTTCACAGAAGTTAGCAATAATGTTGCCAGTGCCTGCTTTGTCTCCAATTTGTAAATCTTAATTCCCTGCCTTAATCATTTAATATTTTACTTTCAAATATTTAGAATCATAGAGAGAAACAGGACCTTCAGCCCACTGAGTCTGTGCAGACCACCAACCACTCATTTACACTAATCCTACATTAATCCCATTTTTTATTCTCACATTCTCATGAATTCCCTCCAGGTTCTACCACCAGGGTCAATTTACAGTGGCCAGTTTACATAACAATCCGCACATCTTTAGAATGTAGGAGGAAACTCACACAGTAACAGGGAGAATGTGCAAATCCCACACAGACACAACCCAAGGTCAGGATTGGATTCGGGTCTCTGATGCTGTGAGACGGCAGCTCTACACTAACTGCACCACCGGAGTAGCTAGTTAGCTTTTTAGATAGAAATTGGCTTTCCTAATTAATCACTGCACCTGCATTTTAGCCATTTGCAAATCATGCACAAGAACACATAAAGCCCTCTGCATCATAGAGCTCTGCAATCTCTCACCATTTAGGTAATAGGCCTTTTTATTTTTCCTGAAAAATGGACAATTATACTTTTTCCCACATCATACTCCATTTGTCAGATCTTACTCAGCAAACCTATCTACATCCCTTACTAAACATTTTATGTAACCACTTACTTTCCTACTTATCTTTGTGTCTTCAGCAAATTTAGCAGCCATATCTTTGGTGCTTTCATCCAAGTCACTTACATAAATATCAAAAAGATGAGGTCTCGGCACCGATCCCTGTAGCACACCATTCATAGCATCTTACCTACCAGAAAAGACCCATTTATGCCTACTCTCTGTTTCCTACTTACTCCAATAATATTTATCCATTTATTTTTAAAAATTGTAGAAAGGCAGCTTCATCCCCCTTGATTACAGTCGGCAGGTCCATGTCCTAACAACTGTGCGTATAAAACAAAATTTCCTTCCCTTTCCCATTACTTTTTCAGTAATGATATTAACATTACCCCATGGCAATCATTATCCTGATTTATCTTCTCAAGCTGGTAACAATATTTAGCATCTCACAATGACATCAGGCAGCACACACTGTACAACTTTGAATTGGATTGGACAGATAGAAAAAGAGGCAGATGCAAACTTACCTTGGTAATCCTCTCTGCATCAATTTGTGGAAATCACTTGGAGGATTCTCTGTGGCACAGCCCCAGATATTGGTAGAGCCTTCCATATCATAGGAAGCTGCGCATGTAGGGGTGGGGGGTAGGAGGTTGGGAAGCAAGACTAGACCTTCCCACAAAATGAGAAAAAAAAATCACACTCCCAAACATTGCCAAACTTTGGAATGTTTCTGAAACTTTCAAAAATATGAACATCTTTTAAAAGCATGTTAATAAAATAGTTATTAAAATGTTAAAAAGCCAAAACAAATGTAGAAAATCTAAAGCATAATGTATTTTTGATACTTTAAGAAACCTTCAGTAACATACTATTAGGGATTTTTTAAAAAAGAACCTGGAATGATTTATAAAAGTATTTTTTAAATAATAACCTACTTGAAGGTATTTTCTAATCTACAAACCCTTATCTGAGGTCTTATAGCCAACCTTTTCCATTCAAACCAATGGAAGAATTCCTCTTGTACGTAGACCAGTCACAGAGTTCTCTTTCAAGTTTGTAATACAGGTGTAAGACAGTTAGCCCACTTCCCTCTCACATGCTGAACTCCTTGTAGAACTCAACATCAGAATGTAGTATCCTGCCTCGCAGTGAATTGTTGGTAACAAGTTCCAGATTTTGCTTTCACATACACATAAATCCCTCAGTTATTGTCAGATACAGATATAAAAGACAGCAAATGACAATTGTTTTACAGTCATTAACCCACAAAATCCATTTCTGCTATTCACGCAATTCATTTATCCTTCTAACTTTTGTGTGTTTCTAAGACAGCATACAACTACAGACAAAGGACAAGCATTATTGAAACAACAGTTAATATGAAATGATCCTGACCTTTTTAGCCATTAATCTGTGAGGATTATTAGTGTAGGTTACTTTGGAAGTGTGATGCCACCATCCAGCAAGTATCTCTATTAATTATTATCCTTGACACTTTGACTCATTTATTAATCATCATAGCAGCAGTAGGCTTTACTCAGCAGATGCATAATGCAAAAAGTGCCATATGATCTTGTCTCCCTCTGAAAGTATATTAGGATTTACTGTAATTTTTCCATTTTTATTCCTTTAAATTCTTGACAATGTGACATAGGCATAGTGAGCGGACCCTTGAAAACTGTGTGTCCTAGGGAATCTGTTCAAGTAGGGGTTAAGTTAGTGAATGGAAGTTCTAGAGGCCAGGACTAATAATTGAAGAGATGTACATTCCAAAGTATTTAAATTCTATTATTTTTTTAAAAAATCTGGAATTCACTAAAGGCTATTTACAGTGACAAGGCTATTGCAAAGACACCATTTTCATGAATATAACTTCCTATCAATCAAGCCTGTTAATTGCAACGCTATAAGTAATATTGAATTGAAAACGATAGTTCAGTGTAACTACCTTACAGTCCTTGAATTATTGTATTACTGTAAGACTGAGAAGGAACTACATTGTTAGGCAGAACCATAGTATTTTGTAAATGTTGTACAATATCACTTGCTGGTGCATTATAATCTATGTACTGAGTTGGCATTGTATCATTGGCAAGACATAGCATGAAGTTTGGATGAATTAACAAATTGTAAGCCATAGATTTAAGTTTGGAAATCTAATTAAGAAATAGAACTCTGCAAACAAGACAAAACACAAATTTCTGGCAAAAATACCCTGCTTGGATTGGGAGAAGTTGCTGTGGATTATTTTATAAATTGGCTTTGTTAGTTTACAATTGATTGTTTGCTGCCAGCTCAGACATACAGCCCTCCATCTCCAACTTATTGGCTGACTCTGTGTTGTCAATAGGGATTCCGTTTTAAAAAAAAACAACTAGTAACAGTAATAGTGATCATGAATTGACTGTCATAAAAGCCCATTTGATTCACGAATGATTCCTTGTAAAGGAAATTTGCTATCCTTATCTGGCCTGACCTACATGTGATTACAGAGCCACAATAATATGATTATCTTTAACTGGCCTTTGAAATGGTCCAGCAGATCACTGAGTTCAAGGATCATTGGAGACAACAAATACTGGCTATCTCAGAAATTCCCACACACTGCAAAATAAAATACAGCAGGTTGTGTTTGATATTCTACCTAGTTCGACCCTGGGAAATTTAGGTAATGAGTTTGAGACTGAAGAGCCAAGTGATTCACAACTGACAAGTGGAGGTGCCAGGACCAGATAACAAAGAGCAACCCAAATTGATCCCAGGTGATCTATCTTGAATAAAAGCTTGGTATCCTAATGTACTGTAATCAAATGGCAGTTAATAGTAGATCATTGGCTAAAATTCTATATTTCCACAAACCAGAACTCCGGCTATCATTAAAGTTCACCAGTAAAATGAAGTTTATCATGGAAGATAAGATCTGTAAATGTACACTCCACCAAGATGCAGACTCTCATTGAGGAGCTAGGAACTCTGTAGATCCCCTATAGATAAGCTTTCAATGGCTACAAAATTAGCTACAGCATAACAAATCATATTTTAAAAATTACCTCACCTTACTGATAACTTAATATGCATAATGCAATCTTTTTACCCCCTCTTGTAAAAACTATTTACAAGATAATACTACCGGACTATGGACAAGAGCTGGACTGTTGTCAGTTTCTATTCACATTTCTTTAACGCGGAACACTCTTCATGTGTGAGCTTAACCTTTAAACGGACGTCTTGTTTTACAAAAAGGATTTCCCATAGTTGAAGAGGAATGAATGATTTTAAGAAGTCTAATTAGAAGAAACGATCAATGCTGTTATAGAGGTAAAGTACTTGATGACTTGAGGCCCTAGTCAGTTTCATTGATCGATTTCAAGCATTGCACTGCTCGTCATGGCCTGCACAATGGAGATTATCACTTAAACTTTCGATATAACAGGACAGTGATTTCAGATCCATTAAGCATATACTTACACTAGAACCTTATGATTGTTCCAAAACATTTCATTGATCCTAAACCTCTGGTATAAATAAAATTGGTTGAAAAAAGAAGCTCACACATCCTGTGTTCCTCACCATGTGGAGCGTAAATAATTGGAATTGGTTTATTATTGTCACATGTACTGAGGTACAGTGAAAAGCTTGTCTTGCAGACCGTTCATGCAGATCAATTCATTACACAGTGCATTGAGGTAGTACAAGGTAAAACAATAACAGAACACAGAATAAAGTGTAACAGCTACAGAGAAAGTGAAGTGCAGGTAGACAATAAGGTGCAAGGTCACAATGAGGTAGATTGTGAGGTCAAGAGTCCATCTTATCATACTACGCAACCATTCAATAGTCTTATAACAGCAATATAGAAGCTGTCCTTGAGCCTGGTGGTACGTGCTTTCAGGCTTTTGTATCTTCTGTCTGATGGGAGAAGGGAGAAGAGAGAATATCTGGGGGTGGGTGGAGTCTTTGATTATGCTGGCTGCTTTACTGAGGCAATGAGAAGTATAGAGTCCATGGAGCGGAGGCTGGTTTCCATGATATGCTGAACTGTGTCCACAACTCTCTGCAGTTTCTTGTGGTCACGGGCAGAGCAGTTGCCATACTGAGCTATGATACATCTGGATAGGATGCTTTCTGTGGTGCATCAATAAAAATGGGTGATGGTCAAATGGGTCATGCCAAATTTCTTTAGCCTCCTGAGGAAGTAAAGGCACCGGTGAGCTTTCTTGGCTGTGGTGTCTATGTGGTTGAACCAGAACAGGCTATTGTTAATGTTCACTCCTAGGAACTTGAAGCTTTCAACCCTCTCAACCTCAGCACCATTGAAGTAGACACGAGCATGTGCACAACCCCCCTTCCTGAAGTCAATGACCAGCTCTTTTGTTTTGTTGACATTGAGGGAAATGTTGTTGTCATGACACCATGTTACTAGGCTCTCTACCTCCTTCCTGTACTCCAACTCATAATTATTTGAGATACGGCCCACTATGGTGGTATCATCTGCAAACTTGTAGATGGAGTTAAAGCAGTATCTGGCTCCGCAGTCATAAGTGTATAGGGAGTAGAGTAGGGGCTGAGGACGTAGCCTTGTGGAGCACCAGTGTTGAGAATAATCATGGTGAAGGTGTTGCTGTCTATCCTCATGATTGCGGTCTGTTGGTCAGAAAGTCAAGGATCCAGTTGCAGAGGGAGGTGTTGAGTTCCAGGTCTCGGAGTTTGGTGATGAGTTTGCTTGGAATTATAGTATTGAAGGTAGAGTTGTAGTCAATAAACAATAGTCTAACATAGATGCCTTTGCTGTGTAGGTGGTCCAGAACTGAGTACAGGGCCAGGGAGATGGCATTCGCCAGAGACCTGTTTTGGCAGTAGGTAAATTGCAGTGCGTCAAGGTTTTCTGGGAAGCTGGAGTTAATGCATGCCATGACCAGCCTCTCGAAACACTTCATGATAGTGGATGTCAGAGCCACTGGGCGGTAGTCATTAAGGCAGATTACCTTGTTTTTCTCAAGTACTGGGAAGATAGTGGTCTTCTTAAAACAGGTGGGAATCTCAGATTGAAGCAGGCAGGGGTTAAAAATGTCTGCAAATACCTCTGCCAGCTGATCTGCACAGGATCTAAGGACATGGCCAGGGCCACCATCCGAGCCAAGTGCCTTCCATCAGTTCACTCTTCAGAAGACTGATCTTATGTTCACAACGGTGACTATGAGTTCAGAAGCGTTGGAGGTTGTTGGGATGGGTGGTGACATACGATCCCCTTCTGTTCAAAACACACATAGAATGCATTAAGCTCATCAGGAAGGGATGTGCTGTTGTTGGCGATGCTGCCCGACTGCATTTTGTACCAGACTAAGAATACAGGTAATCAAAGAATCATTTGGACCTCAGGTTAATTTTACTGCCAAAATGGACAATTTCACATTTTATTCATTATACTAAATCTGCTAGATTTTTTTCCCACTTACTTAAACTATCTATATTTCTATGTAGCCTTTATGTGAGACTTTATCAAAGACCTGAAAATCTGCAAATTTAGCAATGACACCTTTGGTACCTTATGCAAGTCACTCAAATTTGTTTTTAAATTGAGACTGCAGCACAGATCTCTGTGCTACATTGTTCATTACTTCTTGACAACCAGAAGAAAACCTATCTATGCCTAGTCTGTTTCCTGTTAACCAGTCAATCTTCCCTTCATGCCTGAATGTTATCTGTGCACTTCTATTTTTCACTACGTTGGCATTGTTACCAAAAGACAGCATACAAGTGATAAAGAGGAGGAAGTCAATGATGGATCCTTGGGGATTCCAAGGGTATAGACTCAGGGCAGAGATGAGAAACTGAAGCCTATGGGGAAAAAAAGAAGAAATCCATATTCCTGACCTCTTTGAAGAGAATATAGGGCTTGGGAAGTTGCAGAAATTGAGTGAGAGAGCATTGGATAAACTTAAAGATAGGGACTAAAGATTCTGAAGTGCTTATGTTGGAGGAAGAAGAGCATGTGATGAGTAAGTAGGACTTAATCTATGACAGAGGAGGACATGTTTAGTAGAGTTTTGTACAAATTGGTGTTTAAGGAGAGAAGAACATGAGAAAATAGCAATTTTAGCATTTAATCTGTGCCAATTGCACTGTTTTACATATCACCACCCAATCAGTGGAGTAACTTAAGGTCTTGTTAGCTGCAGCTGAACCTAACATTCACTGATTGAAGTCATATGCATCTCTTAAAGGCAAGACATTTTTTGTCTTTAACTGTTTCAGGAAGACATTGCAGAATATATAAGCATTTAGGAAATAAAGCAAATCAACCCTGGGAGTAGGTACCTTGATCCATAAGCTTAGTATTTTTCATCATAACAGGAAAAATTGACAGAAGGGAAGAGTTGATTAGGAGAGCAAAAATAGTGTGGGTGTAAACTTGCAAGGAACGTAAACATAGAACATAGAACACTACAGCACAGTTCAGGCCCTTTGGCCCATGATGTTGTGCTGACATTTTATCCTGCTCTAAGATCTATCTAACCCTTCCCTCCCACATAGCCCTCCTTTTCTCTATCATTCATGTGGCTATCTAAGAGTATCTTAAATGTCCTTAATGTATCTGCCCCCACAACCTCTGCCAGCAGTGCGTTCCATGCACCTACCAATCTCTGTGTAACAAAAACTTACCTCTGACATCCCCCTTATACCTTCCTCCAATCACTTTAAAATTATGCCCCCTTGTGTTAGCCATTTTCGCCCTTGGGAAAAAGTCTCTGACTGTCCACTCAATCTATGCCTCTTATCATCTTGTACTCATCTATCAACTCACCTCTCATCCTCCTTCTCTCCAAGGAGAAAAGCCCTAAGTCACTCAACCTATCCTCATAAGACACACTCTCCAATCCAGGCAGCCTCCTGGTAATTCTCCTCTGCACCCTTTCTAAAGCTTCCACATCCTTCCTATAATGAGGCGACCAGAACTGAACACAATACTCCAAGTGTGGTCTAACCAGAGTTCTATAGTAAAAGAGGACTGTAAAAACATCTACATTGAGTAGAATGAGAAAAGATTAGTGAAGACAAATATAGTGCTTTACAGTAAAAAATGGAAGAATTTATAACAGGAAACAATGAAATGGAAGACCAATTAAACAAAACTATCTGCATGGTAAAGGGCACAGGTAACTTCCCTGAAATACAAGGGAACCAAGAGACTAAAGAAAAGGAAACATTAAAGAAATTGAGAATTAGTATAAAAATAGCACCACAGAAATTACTGGCACTGAAAGCAGATATCCCCAGTGTATTTGCATCCCAAAGCACGAAAAGAGGTAGCCATGGAAAGATGTATTGGTTGCCATCTTAAAAATTCACCAGATTATGGAAGGGTTCCCGCAGTTGGAGAGTGGCAGATATAACCTCACTATCTCAAAGTGAGGTGAGAGTGAAACAAAGTTAACTACAATCTGGTTAGTCAAACATCAGTAGTTTGGAAAATGCTAGACTATTATAAAGGACTGATAACAGGACGCTTCGAAAATATCAACGGGATTAGATAAAGTCAACATGAATTTATGAAAGGGAAATCGTGTGACAAACCTGCTGGAGTTTTTAAGGATGTAACTGGTAGAAAAGAAAAGGGAGTGACAGTGGATGCAGAGTACTTGAATTTTCAGGTCTTTGATAAAGTCTCACATAAGAGGTTAGTATACAATATTAAAGCACATAGGTTTGGGAGCAATATATTGCCATAGATTGAAATTTATTCACTAGAGTTTAAAAGAGGAGAACTATTCAAACTTATAACATTCTGCCATGGCTTGGAAGGCTGGATACAGAGAGGATATTTCTCCTGGCTGGGGACTCCAGAACGAGGGTCACATGTCAGGATATGATGCAAGACACTGAGATGAGAGAATTTTCTTCACTCAGAGAGAGGTGAACCTGCAGAAGTCTCTACCTTAGAAGACTGTGGAGGTCAAATCACTGAACATATTTAAGAATGTTAGATTCCTTGACACAAAAGGCATTAAGGGGTATAGGGAAAGATTGGATATGTGATATTAAGTTAGGAAATCAGCCATAATTGCATTGAATGGCAGAGCAGACTTGAAGTGCCAAATGTCCTAATCCTGCTGCTGTTTTTCTGTTTTCTTCATGTTCAGGGGCCCAGGAAACCCTATGGATAAGAAATTAAGTTGCAATGGAAAGAGACAACTGACATAGGGGCAGGTACCAGGACTAATGATTTGTGGTCCTGGGCATGATATTGGAAAGCATTTAAAGACTTCAGATGCTTGGTCAAGATCAGTGAGTGCACCACAGATTTGATGCACCAATGACTAAACAACCACACTTAACCATTCACGGGGTCCCTGGAAAGCAGCCTATAGTGATCATGCATAATTTTTATTGAAGATGGTAAAAAGCTACCATCTTAATCTGATATAGAACTCCACAATGCTATGAAGTGGGAAAATCTATAAATATGAACTAGTAACCATACAGAAAGAGTGATTTATATTTCCAAATCAGTACATCAGCATGATCTGTGATGTGCAGGCCACCCTACAGGTGGTAGAGTATCAAGCAATTACTGCTTTTGTCCTTCTAGAAGTAAAGCTCAGAGGTTTCCCTTGTGTTGCTGAAGAAGTGTGGATGAGTCATTGCCCTCCATTTTCTAGATGGTGTCTGATGTAGCCATAATGTGACAGCAGTGGGCATCAGTGAATGTGTAGGGAGTTTGATGAGGGCAGCTATTAATCCAATATAAAATTCAGTTTCCTCATTGTTCTCGGAACTGCACCCATTGAGACAAACAGAGAAAATCCCTCAGTAACCTTGATGTACTTTGCAGTTGATGGGAAAGCTTTACAAATTAAAGAGTTGGGCTTCCTCACTGCAGAGTACATAGCTTTTAACATGCTTCTGCCATGAAATGATTAAACCTGGCCCAAGGCTGCTTCTGGTTAATATTAATCCACAGCATGTTGAAGCGAGAGGACTGGCAAATGGTAATGCTTCTGAATATCAAAGAAAATAGTGGATTACTCTTTATGATGATGATGATTGAAGCCAGACATTCATATGGCACAATGTAATTTGCCTGTAATGTTAAGTCTCAATGTTGGCAAAACACCACTTGGTGACAGTACTTATTCAGAAAAGTTCTCAGCTGAACCACAGGACAGCTAGGCATGCCTACTAGGTCATCCAGAGAAGACTGGTCCAGTTCTTCCTCTTTCTCCACTTCCTCTTATTCATCCTCTTCCTCCAGCGGTAGGTATTTGAGATCCTATCCTGCATTTATTGGGTGGCATCCTCAGACCAAGCTCTGAGGATTACATTTGATGGTTATCATGTGCTCTTGTGGAAAATGCCACTGAAACTGTTAAGAACAAAGGACTACCTCAGAATGAAGGAATCAAATGAGTTTCCTCATTCTACATTAGTCTTCTGATGTTGGCTATTTGATCATTCAAGAATTGATAGGCCTTTTTCTACCACAACAAGTTAGGAATTTAGGATTTATCTGTGATGCCCTTATCGCCACGAATGAAGTTTACTGCTCATGAATCATCAAAAGTCCCCAGCTGGGCAAATACGTATGTCCACACTGTCTGATGCTCATTACTTAGAGAAAATGAAAAAAATTATCTCCATCTTGATTGGAAAGCTTTCATAACATTGCAAATGCTGTGGTGGATTGCAAATTGTGAAATATTTCGGAGATTAGAACAGGGTAAAGCCAGCATCTGAGGAGTATGTATGAAGAGAACGCAAGGGATGAAGCGATTGATGTGATCTCAAAGAGAAGGAAGGTTTTGGTGCTGCACATTAAAATAGTTGTCAAAGGAGAACTGCATAGCCATAAGGAGCATTGTGAAAGATTATTTGTTGAAATGTTGCTTTAAGGAAATTAACCCGGTGCTACTCCCACACGGGACAAGAAGGGAGAGATGTGTGTTTGTTGCCTTCCCTGCCCTGTTAGAGATGTTGAACTTCTTACAGCACTCTTCTGCAGTTCAAGGGTGGGTGAGTTGACAATGTGATTGACAACTCCTCCACAAGGTACAAATCATCATTTCAGGTGACATGGTGACACTTGAATTTTTGCATCCTGAATTCATGGTTGTGCAGGCAGGTTCTAAGTTCTGAATGAGTGACATTTTCTTCCCCCTTGCATGTTTAGAATTCTGTTCAAGAGTAATAAAAGTATTGGGAAGGCATACGATGAAGTAATTTGAGAGGGAAATGAAAGAGCTAAGCATTGTTCCTGTCTCAACTATTACATCATTTTTAAAACAAGTAAAAAGAATGTTTCAGAAATTTAAGGCCTGTGTAATATTAATAATATTTCTATTACTACTGAAGATGAAGAAAAATAAGTTTTTCAGTTCAAGTGAGGCCTTTAATTAATGCTTGTATTAATTCCATTTGGCAGAGTATTTATTTGGGTGTAATATTATAAAGTATAAAAGACAGAAATTTGAAGGTGCATTTGTATTTGTGGATTTTTATAAACAAACTGCAATATGATTTTCATAATTCAAACTTCAAACCTTTCAAAGTTGTCATACACTTTATATTCAATTGTACTTTTTGAAAATTGATGGTCTTCCACTTAAAATATAGCTAATTTAACTTCATTCTTCACTTTCTCTATGGTACTTGTTAATTCAAGTACAAGTCCTTTACTATCAGAAACATCGTCTATTACTTCAGACTTTATATAAAAAGTATAATTACATAAATACTGTTTAAGAAATAAATTTGTAATAGGCACTCCTTTCTTATTCCCTTTTTAGCAAATTATATTTACATGTTTTCTAAATAAGCCTTTTAAATTTTAAGATTGTATTATTCCATAGACATTTTCATTGATAATCAAATGTAATTTTCTGTGAGACAGTTGATGCATTGCAGAGAACTACATCAAGCATTTAATAATTCAACCTCATGAAGACAACATTTACTCCATTTGGAAAATGTCAGCTAGTATTAGCTCATTACACACTTAAAACTACTCAAGGAAAATCTAGTGATAATAATGCCACAAACAGTGCATTGTTTAATTACTTGATCTTTTGTATGTTTTAATCAAAAATAAAATGTTTCTGAGAAGCACTGTCCTTCATTCCTTGCTGGTTCTATGATTTTATTAAGCAGTGCATATTGGAGGCTCCTGGTACTTGCACAATTCAGAATGGCTATTGGATCAAAAATTGAATTTATCAAAATCTGTTTCAATTCTTAACAGTAAACTATTAGATGAAGATAGATGGGAACAAGGTAGGGGTAGAGGTTGTAAGGGTACCAGTTCCATTTTGAGGTCATCATTATCAAGTTATCACAGGTAAGGATGGTGAAGAATTGTGTGTGAAATTATCAGTACTTTAATTTCAGAGAGACTAGGAACAGAAACTCTCACCAATATTTTTGTCTTTAATGTAGTCAAGGTGAAACCAGTTACAGTATCCTTCTATTTTGAGATTAAATTTGCATAGACTGGGATTTAAAATGAGAGTTTTCTTGGATTCTGTGGCTTTAATATGCTGGAGGGTTCAAATAGCCAATGATTAACAGAAAAGGAAGTAACTCTTAAGCTCTCGAAAAGACAAAACACAAGTGTTTAAAGTCATAATGTTTTGTCTTCTGTATCTGAAAGTGTACACCACCTAGTTCAATCAATGCATCATATTACAATTTGTATTCATCCAAATACATCTGGACATATGTACCTCAGAAGATACCACTACTTGTAGACAACAAAGACCTTGAGGTGTGTGCAGAATCCTCAAACTGGGGCCACCAATTTAGCACTGGTAAAATTGCACCAGAAATGTAGAGTTTAAATAACAATAAGAAGCCATAGACCCATATTCTATTTTATATTAACTCTGCAGGAAAAAGATCAGAAATACCAAACCGGAAAGATATATCTTTGGAAGGATTTGCGACATCCTACTTCAAGATTACCTTACTCATGATTACATTTGTTTTATCACTCGAAACTGCAGATTCAGCTTAATATACACTTCCTCACCAACTCAAATGATTTCAGTTTCTATCCCATGAACCTAGCAAAGCATAAAGGTCAACACTAAGATCGTAGGCTCTCCTTGGCTATGGGATTGTCTGCCACAGTGCTTTGGAATAGGAAGTTCCAGGATTTATTCTCAGCATTGATGAAGGAACACCAATTCTTTTCCAAAAATATAATTTATTCATCAAATTTTAACTACACAATGCAGGACATTCATTTGCCATTATTCAGTGTACATAGCACGTTTATAATATTTGCATTGTCAACACAGTATCAATTTTTCATTCCTAAACATTCCATCAGAGGTAGTTTGAGAGGTTATTTCCCAGGGCTGAGCCCCATAGCCTCCAGTGGTGAAAGGACCCTAAGCAGAGGCCCATCCCTATAGAGGCTTTGCAGCAGCCGCACCAAACTTCCACATTTCCCTCAGCACATAGTCTCATGCCCTGGAGTGTGCTAGATTGCAGCATTCATTTGCAAACTTGATCGATTGGAGTAGTTGTCAAAGAAGACCAGCAAGTGTGTGAAAAACATGATTAAGCTAGAAAAGGTGTGGAGAAGATTCACAAGGATGTTGCCAGGACTGGAGAGCTTGAGTTATAAGGAGAGATTGAATAGGCTGGATCTGTTTTCCCTGGAGCAAAGGAGGCTGAGGAGTGACATGATGGAGGTACATAAAATTATGAGGGGCAGAGTTCTATGGTATGGGATGAAACTCGGCAAAGATCACTGCATCTCTTTCTTGACCTTCTTGGTAAACACACGCTTCAGGAGGAAGAAGATGATGATTTCACCTACACCATAGCCACTCAAGGGCTGCACGCTGAAGGGTCCTGACCCAAAACGTTGACTGGCTGTTTTTCTCCATGGATGCTGCCTGGCCTGCTGAGTTCCTCCAGCATCATAGTATATTTCATCTAGATTCCAGCATCTGCAGTCCTTTTGTTTCTCTAGCATCACTTCTAAGAGTTTTATTTGTCTTAAAGAAACAGATAGACCTGGTCAGCTTGTGTAGAGTTAATGGCTGGTCCAGCCTTTCCACCTTGTTGTCATCTAAAACCTCTAAGATAGACGACAGGAAGTTCTGGGAGGCTGTGTGATATCTTAATTGGACAGGCCAGCATAGAAAGATTTGTAGATGCTTCATATATCTGGCTGTAGAGCCATTGCTGAACCATCCTCTTTCTTAATACCCATATATTTCCAAATCAGGATAGTATGTGATTTGGAATGGAATTTGCAGGTGGTGGTGTTCCCATATGGCTCCAGCCCTTGTCCTTCATGCTTGTAGTGGTCACAGGTTTGGAAGGTATTGCCAGAGTAATTTTGTTTGTAATTTGTAGGTGGTACACATTGCAGCCAAAGTGAACAAGTAGTGCAGGGAGCAAATTTTTGGAGTGGTAGTCAAGTGAGATGCTTTATCCTGGAGGGTAATAAAAATACTTCAGACGCTGAAAATCTGAAAAAAAAACCAGAAGATGCTGGAAATTCTCAGCAGGTCAGGCAACAGTCATGGAAAGAGAAACAGAGTTAATAATTCAGGTTGAAGATGACTTGTCAGCCTCCTTGTTCCTAAAATTTAACTCTGTTTCTATTTCCACAGATGTTGCCTGACCTGCTGAATATTCCCACTATTTTCTGTTTTTTAATTTCCTGGTTGATTTTATGCTTCTTCAGTGTTATTCAAATTGCATTCATTCAGGCGAGTGGAAAATGAATGCAATCCATATTTAAGAACCACATAAATAAAAGATTTAGTAAAATTTCCACAAATTGACCCAACTCTGTATTAATTTTATATCATAGCTACCAGCAAGATTAGTCTTCAGAATGGCATTTAACTATTTATGAAATAATTCCAACCCTATTAGTTATCATCTGTAATTCCCCTTTCATTTTTACTGATTTTTTTTAATGAAAGAGGAATAGCGAAATGATGACTTCTGTGTTTTGCTTTAGTCTTGCTTTTTGCAACCAAATCTGCGGTAAAATAATTAAATGTTTTAGTGCTCCATTACTCCTTCTTTGAAATTTACATCTCCTGTTAAAACTCAGTTGTTATTTAAATGATAAACATCCTAATTTCCTCCACAGCAATAAAATCAACTCACATTGCTTATCATTACTATATCATGCTTCTATATAAACACAATTGCCTGGAAATTGGATCCATTCACTCCTGTTTTTAGTGCAAATTACACATAAACGTTGTTTTAGTTATTCTTGGAACAAAAGTGACCATTTAGTGTTGAAATTTTGCCCATCACAGAACTGAATTGGGCACTGGATTGTGGTTTACCTTAGCATGGCTAATGTTTCTCTATTGTCATTCACAGATGTGATTAATTCATCAACATGCATGGTGCTCATTTCAGCCTTACTGACAGAAATTGAATCAATAATTTGTAACTTTAACCTTTGTTTTTAACCCCACCCCCTAAATAACAAAGAGCAATTTGACAAGGAGATATGATGAAAGGATGCCCTCTGGGACATTGATATGTACATGCCTACATCTGCTTGTCTCAGTTTTTAATGCTCTGCATCATTGTTGGGTTTCACAGTAGCCAGTGCAGTTATGTTGGAGCATTAAAGACAAAATCATTGACTTGTGTGAAGCAGCATCATGTTTGGCAGAGGGAAAGTAGCAACCAACTTGGCAAAGGGAGTACTGAGTGGCATTGTAAAGTGCTTCTTGATAACAATTAGGGCATCATTAAACCAGACATCTGCTGCCTGGCTCAGCATGGCACGGTTAAGTGGATTTCACATTGGATTTCCATGGAGACCCTGAAAGTTTTCCAGACAACGTGATCAGGGATATGATCACCTACATTGAACATACCAAATGCAAGATGGTCATTACCATGGATGTGGTGTAAACTCTGAAGCACAAAGCTACACTCTCAATGGGTTTGGTGGCTTAGGAAGTCCAACCTAGTGCAGTTATGCTTACTTGGCAGGGGAGATTCTAGTGTGAGCCTGGAATGGCAATGAGAGCTAATAGAATGTGTGAAATACCATTCATTTTCCTGTAAAGTCTATTGGAGATGTGGCATTTTGGCAGCAAGACATATTTCCTTGTACTCTTGACATCCAAGCTCCAGGAATCTAGGAACAGCACCACGAAGAGTGAGAAATCCTAGCCCCAGGAAACTGGGAGCAGAAGCACTTATACCCAGATCCAGGAATTCAAGAGCTGTGTGGAGAGCAATGTACCCATCTCCAGGAATCTAAGCAGCAACCTTGTCAACAAAGATCAAGAGTTAAGTTCAAATGTCATTCAAATGAGCATCCCCGAACATCACTGCCTGCTTCTCAACAGTGCATCAAGACCCAGGTCTCAGTCCTAGGCAAGTACAGACGTTGACACACACCACTAGCAGACTGGAACAAAGAACCTAATTGTCATGTGACTTTAGACCATAAACTTCATTGTTAAAAACTGGTTTAAAGATTACAGCTATTAACATGCATAGTGTCAAAAGCACTATGTGGTGTGTTTAGGTTACCATGCCAACATCAAGGCCAACTTGCTGCTTTTGCTTCTTTACATCCTCCTCCCTGCTCACAATCCCACCTAGTTTTGTATCATCAGCAAACCTGGAAACATAACATTTGGTTGGTCCAGCCAAATTTCTGTTGCAGAATGTGAATGGTTGGGCCCCAGCAACCATTTGATTTGATTATAACCTGAACACCACATTCCCATTTCTCCATGGTGATCTTTCAACCCCCCCCCCACTTCTCAAATATCCTTCTACCTCCATTTAAAAATATTCAAAGGTTCTTCATCCATCACTCTTGAGGAAGAGAATTCTAAATACTCATAATCCACAGAGAGAGAAAAAAATGCCCCTGCTCTGTCTTAAATGGGTAGACAGTGATTCCCTAGTTCTAGAAACTCCCACAGGAGGAAACATCTTCTCTACATATCCCCTAAAGGCTATTTAGGATCTTACATTTTTCAGTCAACATCCCTCTTGCTCTTCTAAACTCAAGCTGATACAAACCTAGATTTTCCTCATTAGACAACACACCTATTCCAGGTACCACCCTGGTAAACTTTCTCTGAATTATTTCCAATCCATTTACATCTTTCCTAACTAAGAAGACACAGTACTTTCCAGATGCTGTCTCACCAATGCCCTCTCTAATTAAAGCATAACCTCCCCACTTTTGCATGCAATTCCCCTCACAATAAACAATAACATTCTGTTAACAGTCATCTGTACCTGATTACTTGCTTTATCTGCATACCAGCCTTTTGCAAATTATGTACTAGGACACTTAGATCCCTCTGCATTTCAGAAGTTTGCAAATTCTAAGTATTTGCATAATATGCTTCCTTTTTATTTTTTCTGCCAAAATGGACATTTTCCCAGTTTCCCACATGATACTCCATTTGCCAGATCTTTGCCCACTCAAATAATCTTCCCACTCACTTAACCTACCTTTACACCTTTATAGTTTCCTTATGTCTTCTTCACCACCTACTTTCCCACCTATCTTTAAGTCATGAGCAAATTTAGTAACCAAACTTTCAGTGCCTTCATCCAAGTCATTTACATAAATTATAAAAAGTTGAGGCCCTAGCACTGATCCCTGTGTACCTATCACCACCTTGTGCCCATCCCGCCTCCCCTCTTATGTCCACCTATCACTGCTCTGCTTTTCCCTCCTATATATGGGGCTTCCCCTTTTCCTATCTTCAGTCTTGAAGAAGGGTCTGGACCTGAAACATATTCTGCCTGCTTTTCTCCACGGATGCTGCCTGGCCTGCTGAGTTCCTCCAGCATCATAGTGTTTTTCATCTGCAGTCCATTAGTTCTCTAGTATTCCTGCAAATCTTTTCTGCACTCTTTTCCTCCTAATGAAATCCCTCCTGTAGCTCAGCAACCAGAACTGCACACAGTTCTCCAAGTGTAGTCTCACCAACTCTTGCATCAATGCCCTGACCTTTGAAGACAAACATGTTAAGTGTCTTCTTCACCACCCTGTTTACCTGCGTTGCCACTTTCAGGGAATTATGTACCATTATCCCAAGGTCTCTCTGCTCTACAACACCCTCCAGAGTTCTTTCAGTTACTGTGTAAATCTTACCCTGGTTTAACTTCCCAAAATGCAACACTTCACCCTTGTCTGGGTGACTGCCCTTGTGATGGCTGCACTGGAAATGAGGCTATCCTCCATTTCCTTCTAAAACACACATTTGAGAGGAAGGTCTTGGAAGAGATGGAATAGTATTTGTCAAGGTTCATCCTAAACTACTGCAGCATCTGTACAGTACAGGCCATTCCCAGGGACATGAATCAAGGCAAATGTCATTATGTTTAAGAACCATCAATTTAATGAGAGATACTCTCTAGTGAGTGAAATTCTCAGCCTAAAGTTCACCTTACAGTGCAAGGTTGTGTCTGCAACCAAATGCTGCAAACTGGAAAACCCTGAGGTCCAGGACAACGTGCTGAGGGATGCGCTGAAGCTAGCTGCAGCCAATAAAAAGGCTCAATAGTGAAAGGCCACAGTTTCAGGTGCTCCTGCCATTGCAGTCTAAGTGGCTGGAATGTGTCAAATCCCATGAATATTTGCTTAAATGATAACTTATGTCATTGGTAATTGGAAATAACATGATGTGAGTAAAAAATATCATCTTGAATGTTCTGTATAATATAAATCTGAATTTTTTATGAATGAAGTATATTATTGAAATAAAAAAAACAAGGGTAGTTATGTATGCAACACAGGGCTTGATCTGTGTGATGATCTCAAGAAGGAGTGTGGCCACATGCACTAAAGAGTCCCCTCCCTCATGTTATCCCTCACCTCTTGGATAGACTTCTATGCTGCTGTACCATGACTGTCATTGAGATAATTCTTTAAGGCTCAGCACCATTTTGTGTGCTAACTAGTGGCAAAGCCACAGCAGCCATGATCTCTGTCGGAAACAGCCACTGGGAACCATGTAAGTTATGTTTTAATGTAGCTCTCAAGGTGAAAATCAGCATAATGATTTTCAAAAGATAAGTTTTCCTAACTTCACATGTTTTTGTGGGATTCCTTCAATGGCCACTACCAATCATTTTGCACAACAAACAAGACTGAATTCCAACTTCTAAGCAGTCTTTCTTGTTGGCTTGTTGGTTTGATGACCTGGAACCTTCTCATCTATGGAGTTATGGAAGAACGTGAAATTTGTTTAAAATTTTCATTTAATTTCTCCTCATTTTCCCTGCATTTCAGTGAAATTTATTCCCCGACAAAGCCTTCCTGACTAGTATCTTGTACGCACAATCCATAAAGATAATTTTGATACCAAATTGTAAGCTAAAGATAATCATTTAGGAGAGTGGAGAAACCTAATACTTATTCAAGTTAGCAGTGCCCTTGTCACTAAATTATAGTTCTTAAGAAAAATGAGAGTGCCCTTTGATTATCTTGTCAACAATTGTTACATTAACACCAAAAGTACACAAAAAAGACAAGAAATACTTGAAACCAATGATATATTCTGCAAGCAACGGCTGCCTACATGAAATTAACTTTGTTAATTAATCAGTGTGGCTCATTTGAAACTAAATTACAAATAAATGACTTTAAAACTGTGAGTTTCCCTGACATGCCCAGTTCGAATGCCCCCAAAAATGTGGTGGTAAGCGAACGGCTTCCTGAAGAACAAATATAGTTTATTTCAAAGGGCAGTTTGGGGAGAACCATATTGATGTGGCACTGTGGAGACAAATATTGGCCTGAAGATTTTCTTTTCCTTCCAAGATATTAGGAAACCAGGGGAATTAACAATCTGAGTGCATTTTTTTTTATTTTTCAACTGGCACGTTTGGGATTTGAACCC
This sequence comes from Pristis pectinata, assembly GCF_009764475.1. Taxonomy (NCBI): domain Eukaryota; kingdom Metazoa; phylum Chordata; class Chondrichthyes; order Rhinopristiformes; family Pristidae; genus Pristis; species Pristis pectinata. The sequence continues at coordinate 27,106,218 of NC_067420.1, forward strand.
ACTTTCTTGCGATATGGCTTCACCCTGTATTCAAATTCGCTCGACTAACTGGCTTTCTCCACAGAATTATCGTCATTATCTCTAAATTCAAGTCTCGGCATTAGTCCGGGAAAATAATCAGTCCGCTACCGTAGTCACCAGAGGCAGAGGACATTTTCATTGTGAATATGTTTTAAAATCGATCAGTAAATACTTTGTTCCTAGCTTTGGTACCATTCACTCATTTAATGGCAGAGTTCCGGGTTGTAAATTAACAATCGGTTCACCGGTAATTTAATGGAAAGTCAATATTTCGTGCACACCTTGGTCCGGGGTTGTGGATGCCGATTATTGTTCCACTGCCCATAAGGACGTGGGTTCAAAACCTACCGTTTATCGAGAAGGGGAATAAGGGAAATGGAATTTTATTTGTTCTATGTCATCTTTAAGGTGAATTAATAGGACGCCCTCTCCAGTCAAATGCAACAAAGAACCGGGTTATATTTAGAGTTTACCTGTCTCTCCCGACAACCTGATTTATGCAAATCTCTGGGTCCCTGACTGTCCTATCAATCTAAAACCCACAGTAAATAAAGATAATCCGTCCTCTGAACTTCACGTCTCGTAGAAGCCCGCGTTACCAATTGTATCTAGGAAGAGTTTCCGAGTGAAAATCTACTGAAATCATTGCGCCACCCTGTACACCAGTTCTTTGGACTAACCACTGAATTACTAGCAACTACTTTAACAGATGATTTAGGTATTTCCGAAGGCCTAAACTGCATTCTCCAGCAACGTTTGAATATCAGAAGAATAGAGTTAAACTCGTCGGCAGCTTTAAATCTTTTACAATATATATATAAAAGATGAAGTTTATGCCTCTCGGGATCCTTGTCGAATTAACCCTTGGCAAGGAAGGTATAAAACACGCCGTTGTTGGGTGGGTCAGATCCGCAAGAAAGTGCAAACATGTTTGGATGCACGGGTTATAAATGTTGCGCCGACGTGGTTTTGAGGGGGTGCGCCTGTTGAATTCTTGCCCGGGTCTGTGTGGAACAAAAGGGCGAAGCGCCTGTGCAGACTCGGTGATGCAGCCACGTTAATCGAGCGGGGCAGAGCGGGGAAGGAGGAGGAGGAGGAGGAGGAGGAGGAGCAGGAGCAGCGGAGAGGAGCCGAGACTAGCTTCCATCCTTTCCGGAGCCGAGCCCAGCCCGAGCAGCAGCCGGAAGTTTTTTTTTCCCCCCAACCACCACTCCCTCCCCTCCCCTCCCCCCACCCCAGGCGCTGTTAAAAAGAGCGCGTTTCCCCGGAAGTGAGTGCCAGTCTAGGAGGGGGGCTGCCGCCTGTTCAAACATGGCTGCAAAGTCGGACGGGACGGGAGTGACGGCGGTCGTCTCCTTGCAGAATTTAGGTCAACGCCCAGCTGAGAGCGAGGAGGGGGGCCCAGCGGCGGCCCTCGGAGCCCCGGTGCCGGGCGAGCAGGACTCCAGCTGCTGCCACAGTTCGTGTGTGCATTCGGTGATCCGCCAGCGCCAGGAGTACTCGCTGGCCGACTGCTGCTGGGTCCTGGGCGCGCTGCTCGTCTTTTTCTCGGACGGGGCCACCGACGTCTGGCTGGCCGTGGACTATTACTTCCAAGGCGACTTCTGGTGGTTCGGGCTGACGCTCATTTTTGTGGTGGTGCCGTCTGTGGTGGTGCAGGTGTTGAGTTTCAGGTGGTTCGTCTACGACTATTCGAGAGGCGGCGGCAGCAGCGGCGCCCGAGCCCGGGCAGCGGCGGGAGGAGGAGCCGCCGCCACCGAGGAGGCAGCCGATCATTTCAGCACCAAGGAGAGCGAAGCGAGGCAGCGCTGGAATGCAGGCTCTTCGCCTTGCTGCCGGCTATGTATGTGGTTCTTCCAGTCTCTCGTCCACATCTTGCAGCTCGGACAGGTCTGGAGGTAAAACTGCAACACTCCGTTTAAACAAGCTAGTTTAAGACCCAACTCCAGTGCAATCATATAATTTCAGCTCTGCTATTTTGAATCCAATTTGACAACTTGTGATGAAGGGCGGTGGTGTTATTCACTGGGGGTAATCCACATTTAATGAAGAAATTGTGGATGCCGTGTTAATCTTTGAGCAGGGTGATCTTTGATCAATGTAATCTCGTTTACTGAAAGGTGATGAACAAAGGAAAGTAGTGATCTTGAAGGAACTCGTTATTTTTACCTATGTGAGCTCATATCTGCAATTATCTTCAAAATTTATGGGGTTTATTTTCTGGGCACTTCAAAACGCTATTCGTATATCAGTTATCTAAACCGTTTAATCTCTGTTGGTAACAGTGCAAGATATCTGAATCAAACGTAACTGGGGTAGCCAAGAGAGTTAGAACGATAAAAATAGAGCTACAACTTTACAACAATATCATAGCTTGTTCAAAATGTTGGGAGTTGTTGCTGATTTAAAGCCTATTGCTTTGAAACTGCCAATTCTTGTATTTCTGTGCTTGGTATACAGGAAAAGGCCATCTCCTCGTCCTAGCCTGTGCCAGATTAAGGATTTTTTAAAAAATAGACATTTGGTGAAAATCAGCAATGACTAAAATACTTTCTTTAGTTTTTTTTGTAGGTTGCATTTTTAAAAAGGTTTGACTATTTGTTTACAAGAATTGAAAGGATTCACACGAGTGAAGTAAATCAGGAACATGTGTGCTCCAGGGAGAGCTGTGATACATTATACATTATAAATTAGATATTTTTGGGGATAATTACTCCTGCAAGAATAAAACTGAATAGGAAGCTACTATAGAGATGCCTTTTCATTATAACCAATTTTGATAGGTACTTCAATTATTAATGAAAGAATTAAATATTTTACATGCACTTTAATCAAGTTAATATTACATGATACTTCATCCCTATCTTTATTTTCAGTAATTCACATTTCACACTCTTCAGTTTGGAGTTTAATAGCTGAGTTAACTAAGTGTCAAAACATAATAAGAAATGGGTAGTATCTTACCAACCTAGTCTGCTCTTCAGATAATGAATTAGCAAACCAAGTCTCATACCAAAGTTTCACAATTTGCAGATGCCAATGAGTACATTTCTGCTGTTTTGTTTCTGTTTTATAACATGTGAACAAGTCTGCCTTCCTTGTTAACAACATCTTTCCAAATAAAAAATCTTCTTTATTATTTTAAAAAATCAACTCGGTTACAGTATTGTACATTCTATTTTTCTTTGGATAATTGGATTTCTTAGGACCATAATACAATGTAATTATCTTTTATAATTTAATTTTTTATTCCATAAACCAGAAACATATTCTATGTTACATGTACCTTAATCACATTGCTGAATTGGGTTAAGTTTGACCTGAAGGTTATATTTATTGCACTGAATTAGCTGCTTAAATAGATGTTATCACAGCTGAACTTTCAAAAAAAGTTTGTGACCATGCTTGGATAACACTATACTTCCATTATTAACTTGCTTCTCTTAGAGGGGGTATAGTTAGAGTAGGTCAAAATAATTTTTGCTTTCTGGCACTGAACCAGATTGTTGAAGGATGAATATGACACCCCATTTGTATACAAACAAATGCCATGAAAATTTTTATTACTGATCTTATTGTGTACAGAATATTAACTTTGCTATTAAAAAAAATTGCATTTATAATTTTATGAACTGAGTGTGCAACTTGATGCTATGCATATGATAAGTGGTTTAAGAATGTACTGTGCTGAAAAAGCCACTGTCATTGTTCACTTTGACATATGCAAGCCATATAAATGTAATGGAAACTTTAGTGCCATTGCATGACCTGCTTTTGGAGTTAAATCAGTGCTACACACAGACACAGTTGAAATCCAATATAGATTGCTACAGTTATTTTTAGGGTGGGGTGTGGTTACATGGATAAAAGAAATATGTGCAATTTGGCTCATCATAGTGAAGTGGCTCCATCATAATTAGCTGGCAATCTCAGTGAGTGTCTGTAGAGGTTGGAGGTTTTGGGAATTGGACATCAATGGAAATGTAGGAAGGATGCGGTGGTAGCATTGGGAAGGTTGGGAGTTAATGTAGGTGGTGAAGGCAGAGAAAAATGAGCTTTTCAAGAAACCTAGTCTGGCTGTATATGAGCTAAAAGTGTTTAATCACAAAACCTCAAAGTTAAAATGGAATTGGATTTTGAGGATATCCTCAAGGCAGAATGTTGACTAAATTTGAGGGCATTTTGATCTCGTAAGGAAACCCTAATTTGAGACCACAATCTCCTTTGGTTTGCCAACAGTTCTGGGGGAATTTAGTTGCCTTACAAGTAGTACTTTTATTTAACAAAAAGCTTTGAAGTCCCAGAACCAGTGCTTTATGAAATAATAGATGAAACTGATTGAATAGGTTTTTATAATGGGGTGATTAAGATTCTGACCCAAGGTGTTCTTTTTAAATTTATCTTGCTTAAAGTTTTATTCCATAATTAGGTACAGATAGTCACCCATTCTGGATTTGTTTACACTGCTTTACTAAGTAGGAGAATTCGCATGGGTTTTAAAAAAATAAAAGAAATAATGGCAAAAGTTTGCTTCTGAGCAAAAGTAGAACCTGAGTGTAGAAGGAATGACTCTCAAGAGGTTATAATAATGCGTAAGTGGTTTGTGGTGTCACACTCATCTGACTACTTTTATATAAACAAAGATGTGCATTTTTTCTTCATACAATTTATGGTGTTGAAGAGCCAGGGCAATGGTGAATGTGCATCTTTGACACTAGAATGAGAACATCTGGAGCAAAACTTCCATTTAGAAAAGATCCAAGCTGCAGGAAGAGCATACTTGATGAATTGTGGGATTTAATGATATTTTGCCTCATTGATGTAAATTGTTTAAATACTAATTTTGAGACAGTGAAGCATTAGGAGATGGTAGTTCAGCATTTGATGGTCACCAATTACATGTGGGTGACTTGTACAGGAACAACTTGGGAATAGTTATGTTACATGTGCTGTATCATTATTCTCCATTATCAGATCTGGGTTGTAATTATTGTGCTCACAATACAGCAGCTGCTGTTTTTAAAGAAAGAAAACATTAATTTGCATTTGCAGTTGAAATTGAGTTAATAGTGAAAAGGTACTATTGTTGCACCCTGCAACAATCGAATATTTTGAGAAATATTTGCATTGTTTACAGAAGCAAAATGGGCATTACTAAAGCATTATCAGATTTTGAAAAGATAAGAATAAAGTTTCTAATTACTCTATTTGCAATTAAGTGAAAATTAAAATGGATTATCTTTCATTGACACACTTTGGGTATCAGTATTGTATCAATATATACCTGAAAATGAATGGATATTGACATTTATGTCCAGGAGTCTTTTTTCTAATAAGCATATAGTTGATTACCATTTCTCTAGGAAATTAGTGTAATTTGATATCAAAAATTGGCTATGACATAGAAGAAGGCCATTCAATCCATTGAGTTTTGGTGGTTATAGTTGGAGCAACCTCATAAATCTTATTTCCCTACTCTTTCCTAGTAGCTCTAAAAATTAACTTCCTTTCAAATTCCTATTCGGTTTCCTTTTGAAAGCCCCTATTAACTTTGTATCCACCAACTGAGAATTCAAGATGAATGTTACCCGCTGTATTAGAGATGGGGAAAGAAAAGGAATGACTTTCTCCCAATTCTTCTCTCTGCCCCTTAAATATTCTTTTAACCTATCACTTTAAATCTGTCTTCTCTGGTGCTTAACCATCTGCCAATAGAACAGTTCTTTATTTGCTCCACTTTATCTAAACATCAGGATCTTGTGCACCTCAATCAAATCTTCCCTTGATTTTCTTTGCTCCAAAGAGCACAACCTCAGTTTAACCTTGTAGCTGAAATACCACCTCCCTGGAACTGTTGTGATAAATAGTCATAGTCATAAAAGCATGGCTGCGCCCTTTGGCCCATCAAGTCATCACAGATCATCAAACACTGATTTACATTAATCCCATTTTGTTCTTCTAACATCCACATCAACTCCCCCACTCTGCAGATTCTACCTTTCACCGATACAGAAGGACAATTTAAAGTAGAATATTAATCTATCAATCTGCATGTCCTTGGGATGTGGGAGGAATCTGGACCACTTGGAGGAAGCCCATGCAGTCATGGGGAGAATGTGCAAACTGCTCACACAGCAACTGGAGGTCAGGATTGAACCTAGATCACTGGAGCTGAGAGGCAGTAGCTCTACTAGGTGCTACCATAACACCCCTGTTTTCTACATACTCCCCAATGCATTAATCTACTTCATAAGGCATGGTAACTAGAATGGGACTTCAGTAGTGGCTGAACTAGGATCTTGTAAAGGTTTGATTATAACCTCCATACTTTCTAATTCTATTTTCTGACTCTGCATGTGAAGCCTAGGATCATGCTTTCTTTACTAACAACTCTTTAAATGATTTTTGGGTGTACAGTAAAACTAATAATCTGTCAAGTTTGGGACTTCAGTGCTGCCAGACAGCAGATTTTCCAGACAACTAGATGTTATGTCTTTTAATACCTAAGCACAACTTTATTTCACATTTTTTAATATGTTATGGTTTACATATGTATTGTACATTTACCAGTGAACACAGTGAGTTTACAAAGTGCTTCATCTGCAGATCTATGCACGCTCCTAACTCCTTGTGTTCCTGACCCCAATTTCTCTCCTAGCCACACATCCGACCCACTGTCTGGATCCCAGCCTGGCCGACACCAGATCCCCCACTCTGGCTGCACACACTATTTGCAGTCTGGACCCCCACTTAACATTCTGGATGACTGAGTGAGCATGTGCCAATCCATCCAGATTTCCAAAGAGTCTGATGCTGGAGTTTTACTGTATGAACCCAGTACCCTTGTTGCATGCCCTTAGAACTATTCCATTTAATCTATGTTGTTTCTTGTTCTATCTATCAAAAAGTTTCAATTTTCCCTTTTTTTTTCTGTATTAAATTTCATCTTCTACTTTTCATCTTTAACTTCTTTCTTCTTATAGTCTACTACAATCCTTTGAGTCGTACAGCACAAATTGGCTCTTCAGTACACTGGGTCCAAGCCAACCAACAAACACCCATTTACTCTAATCCTAGTTTTATTCTTCCCTTATTCCCATCCACTCACCTTAGAAAAAAAAAGTGCAATTTACAGGGCCAAATAATCTACCAACCGGCACATCTTGGATGTGGGAGGAAAGTGAAGCACCTGGAGGAAACCCAGATAGTCATAGGGAGAACATGTAAACTCCACACAGACTGCACAGGATTGAATTTAGATCACTGGAGCTGTGAGGCAGTAGCTGCACAAGCTGTGCCACAGTGCTGCTCTTGTTTTTAACAAACCTCCAAGTTTAGTGCCATCTGCAAATTTTGACATTTTATGTGGTGCACCCATATCCAGCACACTCTCAGCCAAGCCAGTCATTAATATTGACTCTGGTACCAAAGAGCCAGCAGTGGACACTAATCATTTCTCTAGTAGGAGTTAACCCTTGCAACTGGCACCTAACAGCATCTCTGTTGGGATCAGCCATTGCTAGATGGGAACAGTCAAGGCACTGCAATTACCATGTAGACAAAGACTTTTTAATAATACAATAAAAGGACTGAAATGTCATTTATTGAATTTTTTAAAAAAAATCTTCTAGTTAAAGTTAAGTGATGAAGTTACTCTCAACTGTTTCATTGATACTTTATTTTTGCAGTGAAGAATTGAATCCATGTAGTATGCTTTCCACGGTTTACAATTAATAGTTTAACAAAGATCCAAAACAAGGAGGTAGCACCTGCATGTATTTTCTCTTAAACTCATGCTTTGTGAAATTTTATTCCAAAGATTGTACACAGACTTTAAGTTGCCTGCCAATTCTTAGTTCTTTGATTTTAAAATAATTATAGTTTTAGACTTAATAATTGCAGATCAAGAGTGCATTAAAAATGTGCTTGTAGCTTAACTAAAATGAACAGTTCCTCCTTCTTTAATTAGGAATTCAAAATATGTAATTGATATCTTGGATTCATCCCCAGAATTACTGTATAGTAACAGTGATTCACATCCACTGTCTTTGTCCAGACATTGCATGTCTAACTCGATTAAACTAATTGACTTTCTGTTCCCAACAAAAGCAGAACTTGCAAGACAGCTCCTATAATAATCTAATGATTAAAATGCAGATCTTTGTTTGTAGTCATTGCTATGTAAGTTGAATGCAATACCAATTTGTTACAGAGTGATAATTGTCCAAGCCAGGCCATTCAATAAAAATGCAAAAAATAAATACAAGTACCACTCTACTTTTGGCCTGGATTTCACAATTAAAGTTGAATGGACAGCACCAGTCTTTCAGTGCACTTACAATTGTTCTCAGACTTTCAAGGTACTTTGATGTACTTCCAAATATGCAGTACAAATGTAAGTGATTTTCCAGGGGATCTAAGTTCACTGTGGGCAATGGTTAAGATGATACACTGATCAGACTGAAGAATCCTTACCAAGACATGAAGAGTCTAAGCCAGGATTTACAAGTTAGAATGGTTTGTTCAATAATAAATGTCAAGGAAATCAGATAGTGAGGGAAATATTGGATTAGCAGAAGGAGACATATAACAAGAATAAAAAGCAATTAGAACTAGAAATTCAGCAATACTGTGCTGTTTATTTAAAGCGCTGAGTTATTGAAAAGTGCACTTCTCCTGGAGTGAATTGTGTTAATGACAATTTCCAAGCCTTTTTTGTTCCTATGGAAATTCAACCAGACACTTGCCAGTGCAAGTCATGCTTGGGCACCTAACATAATTTCAACACCAAATAATTTCCTATGCAACTTGCTGAGAAAATTATTTTATGTTGGGAGCTACACAAAAAATGCTGGAGGAACTCAGTGGGTCAGGCAACATCTATGGAGGGATATGAACAGTCAATGTTTTGGGCTGAGGCCCTTCATCAGGACTGGAAAGAGGGCAGAAGCCAGAATAAAAGGGTGGGGGGAGGGAGAGGAGCACGAGCTGGCAGGTGATAGGTGAATCCAGGTGATGGGGAGGGTGGGAAGTTAGGAAGGGAGAAAGTGGAAATGATGTAAGAGGCTGGGAGGTGATAGGTGGAAGAGGCAAAGGTCTGAAGAAGATAGAATCTAGTTGGAAAGGATAGTGGACTATGGAATAAAGGGAAGGAGCTGGGGAACCAGAGGGAGGACTGTTTTAGTGCATTCCAGGGGCAACCATATTTTCATTGCCCAGCACTCTACTGGAGTTCCATTAATTACCTTGGGTATAGGCCATATCAGCCCTGGTCAATACCTTCCTGTAGCCAGCACCATCTCCTCTAGCCTTGCACCACTGGATCTGGCCTTTGACCCGGATGACATGTAGCGGTTAGCATAATGCTTTTACAGCGCCAGGAACCCAGATTCAATTCCGGCCACTGTCTGTAAGGAGTTTGTACATTCTCCCCGTGTCTGCATGGGTTTCCTCCAGGTGCTCCGGTTTCCACCCACATTCCGAAGACATATGGGTTAGGAAGTTGTGGACACACTCTGTTGGTGCCGGAAGCATGGCAACACTTGTGGGCTGCCCCTAGAATATTCTACACAAAAGATGCATTTCACTGTGTGTTTCGAATTACATGTGACTAATAAGGATATCATATCTTGTATTTCCTTTGCACATCCCAAAGTGTGTATATTACTTTGTGTCTTGTGAGCTGCTGAAATCTGCAGCCATGGACCCATGTTCAAAACAGTCGGTGCGTCACACAATAATCATACAGTGTACCCTCGAGTGCTTGATTTCTTGACCTTGAAATCCATTTTGTTTTTGTTCAGGCCACTTAGCACTCAGCTTGTTTAACATTTGTCCACTCCACTAGTGACAAGCATGGGTAATAAGAGGATTTGGATGGTGTCAGATCTTCAAGGGGATAAGAGGTAAATTGCTCACCTGCAGGTGGACAGTCAAGTTATTTTGTTGAGCAAGATGACAAATTTGAAGCTACCATTTCCCATTATCTTGTACGACAGAGATGAGCTGCACTGCACATTTTGCACATTGACTTACTGTGAAATAGCACAGTTTAAACAATTTGTACCTTGGCTCTTCTCAATCAAGTATTTCCTTGGACTATTGTTTTTTGTTAGATATTCAAATGTTCAGTCACCCCCAAACAGTTGTCCAGGAGACTAAATTAGAACCTGACTATTTTATTGTTGGGGTAGTCTGGAATGACTTGAGTTGAAATTCTAAACAGCACATAATTATAGCTACATCGTTAAGGATCACTTCATGTTTAAAGAAGCTTGCTATGATTTTATTTCTGCATCTACTGCATCCATTGTGTGTTTAAATATTGTACTACATAAGAAGAATTGCACAAATTCTTATTATACAGCATCATATTAATGTTAGTAGGTTCATATGTCTTGCATAAAAATGTTACCAAATTTTAAATAGTGAACAACATGGTGTGAAAGTGAACAGTTTAACATAAGCATTGTTAATGCAAGTAATTTCTTTGGGATTGACTATAACAATTGGCATAGCAAAGATAAACCCATTAACACAACAAAGAAAAATTGAAGAACTGTGTTGTATTACGTGCAGACCGCAATGGGTACATTTATGCCAAATCCGAAAAGCACGTCTCCAAATGATGGTTAAATACCAAAAACCATCACAGAGCAATTTCTAGGCCACCACCTCTACAGAAGAACACCTCTCTGTAGAGGTGGTGGCCTAGAAATTGCTCTGTGATGGTTTTTGATATTTAGCATTGTGACTTGCATAAACAGAATTCCCTGTTGTTTATGAAAGTCACAAAGAGCAAGAGCTTGAAATGTGAGGTTCACAGAACAGCGTTGTCTGATTTCCGTGTGTAATGACACACTGAAACTGTCCGTGTCATTTTTAAGGTAGAGTTCGATTGACGTATTGCAAGTACTCACAGTTGTAACAGTGTCACACAGCAGGTGTATTTTTTGCAGACAGTTCTTAAACAGACACACCACAAAACAAGCTCCTCTCTTCCAACTATGGCAACACAGCCCGAATGAATGAATAAATGATTGCTGTAATGGTGGGAGATAGGCAGAAGAATACTCCTGCAGGTCAGAGAAGCCTGGACAGGTGGCAGAAGGATGGTACTAGCAAGATAATCTGCTCTTTGTGCGGAGGGGCCACAGACGACTCCTAGTACTACCACCAGGTGCATCTAGCATGATGGTCTCTGTAAAGAAGTAAGCACAGTCTTTGATTGTTGCCACATCAGGGGAGCCTGCAGTGTAGTCAAATGCTTTTTTTCTGTGGGCTGAAGGAGAAGTATATGAAGTCTCCTGCCCTTGATCATGGGATTTGAGTGACCCCTCTAATGCAGCAAACTGTGAGTTGAGGCACAGATCAGCTACGGCAGCTTGGAATGGCCCTGAGGCTAGGAAGCTGAGTGTGACCATGACCCTGACTTCCATGGGCAAAGCAGTCAAGAGACTCATTTGATTGCTTTTAAGGTCATAAATGGAAAGAGATCTGTGAGGATAAATAATGCAGTTTGTGTTGGCTCTTTAAATAGCATGGATTCAGGGGAACTGTTCATTGCTCTGCAAATAGGTATTTTCAGATCATTGAGGTTAAAAATCTTGTGGACAGATTCTGTGTTCCACTACTGTTGACATCATTGGGGAAGTTTGAAGCTGAAAATAGTTAGGGAGGAATATAAATTCTGCTGAAAAACAAGGAAACAAATATCCCAAGAAGTACAATAATACCCCAGAAATATTTGTAAAATTGCTGCACTACCTTGTTAGCCAGATTATTTTATTTTCTCCAACTGCAAACAATCTTTTTGTCCAAACTAATTTCTAGGTTGGTGGCTTCCTAACTTTGTATTTTAGCTTCTCAGCAACATTTTTGTTGGGAGTTTCATTATTCAGCAGTCTACAGTGACGTCTTGGAACAGATGTTTTTTTTATTTTTTTTAAAAAAGATAACAGTTTGTGTTGATTCCAACAGGAGTGGAATAGATGTCATAAAGCAGATGGATAGCATAAATCTGCTTGCAATTGCCCTAAGGAACTGCAACTTAACCCTTTAAAAATATTGTCTGACCCATCTCTACAGAAGTATTTTTTAGGAAAATAAGTTATGTGGTACAATTAATATGAACTGTCCAGTAATTGACCTTGAGGTCAACTGTTATTTACATTAGGAAGATTTAGTGGTGTTAAAGAGAGAGTTCAGGAAAGGCACAGTAGTGCAGCTAGTAGAGTTGCTACCTCGCAGTGCCAGTGACCCAGGTTCAATCCTGGCCCTGGTGCTGTCTGTATGGCTTTGCACATTCTTCCAGTAACCACTGGGTTTCCTCCCACATCCTAAAGATGTAGGTGTTGTTAGATGAATTGGCCACTATCTGGAGTCTAATATATTTCTATTTCCAATTGCACTTGAGGCTCTGTTTCATTGGTACAAATTGTGCTCTGAGATATATTGGCTGAAGATTTTGAATACATGTACGTAGTGAGCTGTAAGAAAAGATATGAGTACTGTAACATTAAATACAATCTTAGTTTTAAAACAGTAGTTACCCAAGTAATTTGTTTTTAATAGAATTACTGATCTGGTTTCCCCTGCAGCTTGAAGCTAGAATCAGAAAAGGAACAGCTGTTCAGTGGGGTATCATCCCAAAGCACTTTTGCACTTCCTTTTGTTTTGTATCTTCCTTGCCATATGATCAAGACCTAATGCCTTCCAGACACTGCTGAAGACTTGTTCTTCTGATCCAATGGCATTGACATCCTGAGTGAACTGGAGTGATTGCCTGTTTCATTCATAATTTCTAAGGTAAATGAGGAGGCAGCAAGTCTAGCATAACAGTACTTAGAAGGCCATTTGCTTAATGTGAAACATGAGTCCAATCATGTGGTGAAATTTTAGGCAGGCTGGCTGGGAAACACTTAGTGAGCTTATATATCAGACTGCATTTCCTAGAAAAGAATTCTAGACATTCCCTCTTGTCATATCATGTGAACAGTTCTGCCTTCTAAAAATCCACTTGTCTCAAACAAATATATTATATTGTGAAAAAGTGTGATATTATGAATTGGGTTGGTAATAAGATGAAAGCTAAGTAGTTCACATTAGTTGTGATCTTTATGAAATGAATTAATTATGATGTGCAGCAAAAATTGATTGCAATAACATTGTTCAGCTCATTCAAACTGCAAATGCAATAGGAATATGTTATACACTGTACCTTTATTCAAATTTGCTTTAGAACTATAATTACTGTATTTACTTAGGATTCTGTGTAAGATGGCTTTACCACCAATAAGGCCAATAATTTTGACTGTTGCTCAGACTCTTATTTTTTTTAAGTTTCAAAGACATTGAATGCAAAATATAGGAAAAAATAGCTGGAATTGTTGCAGGATGCCGTTACTTTATGCCACTCGTAAGCCAGATGTAGATTTTTGACTTGTGGCTTAACAATTGAAGCAGACTTTTAAAGCTGTGCTATAATTTGCCTTGGATTTATTTTCAGCTTGTTTTTATTATCCTGATGCACCAAAAGTTCAATGCTATACAATATGAAAACACTAATTATTGCTTTCTTTGAGAACAAGACATTAAATGTTGCATAAGCCTCAAAGTCCTTAAGAATCACATGTCTTAAAATTTATCAGTTATTTGCTAAGAATGCAATATATTTGATCCATTTTGTGTAGAGTAATAATTTTCTTCTGCATTTAAAGAACTATATTGTTACATCGCAATACAGACATTGTACACTACTTACTGGTACCTAAAGCCCTGTAATATGTTATTTTGCTTTTCTTTGATAGTGAACTGAATTAAAAAAAAACTTTGTTTTCTTGCTGTTCTTAGCCTGGCATTGAGGTAGACCAAGGTTCACTGTTTCATCTCAAACATTTATTCCTAATATTGGGTTCAAGTTAGCAACTTTGAAAAGCATGTTTTCATTTACTTTGTTTTTATTCTTTTTTTTGTTAGAAAAGAAGACCTCCTAGGTGAATTGATTGCTAATTAAATCATGTTCCAAGGGATTATAGTTAAAGTAGCCATGGCATTTATTTTCAATGAAGCACATCATGCTTCACTTCCTCTCCATAATTCACTTTGCTTGCTGTGTTAATGACTTTTATCTGAATGATTTGATATCAGAGAGCAGGTTCTTTGAGAATAGATGGGCATCTTTTGATAATTCTGACATTCATTAAAAGGAAGTAATTGAATACATTGTAAAAATCAATTAAGAGAAGCAATTTATAAATTATCAAAATGATAGGTTACTGATTGCTGTAATCTTTATAGCTGACACACTTGTCATTTAGGACCTATTGGATAAAACCTGAAGAGTTATTAAAAGGCTTAAAAATAGTGGTGAAAAAAAGCTGCCAGTGCTGGAAATCTGAAATAAAATCAGAAAATGATAGAAACACTCAGCAGGTCAGCAGCATCTGTGGAATGCAAAACACAGTTAATATTTTAGGCTATTGTAGTTGATGATAATCCTTGCCATTTTCTTTGAGTTGTCTCTGTGAAGGTCATGTTTATTCTGCCTCGCAAAGGACAGAGTGCATGTGTTTGAGGGAGCAATTTTTTTCTCCCATGGATAAAGCAGTTGAGAATGATCCTGCAATGACATGTGGCAGACAGCAGGGAGACCCCTCTGCAGCTGCTGCATTTGGGTTTGCCTCCTCTCTTCCCCTGTGTTGGAAATGAGACTGAGAATCTTGCATATGAAGTGCTTCTCAACCACGATTTAGAATATATGGCAGGGTTACCATCTGCTCCAAAGGCCTTGTTTTTCAGTTGATATATTGCCTTTCCAACCTCTTGTTAGTCTGGGAGTAGCATCAAGATTGGCCAGTGGAGTCTGCTGAAATAAAACTAATCTAGAGGATGAATGGGGAAACTCTTCAACCTATGTCACCTTCACTCCAGAAGCTCGATCACTCCAATCTTCTTTGGAATAGCAATAAACAAACAATATTTGCATTTGTGAACATTGGGAGGCTGAGTGTCAAGTTGTTATTGATTTGTTCATTGAATCTTATGAAAATATAGGAATTGCACTAAACTCCTCAAAAACGAAGGTCTAGCAACCTTCCAGCTACTGCACAACACTACCTTTCAGTACTGGAGTCAAGGATTGTCTCAGCTAAGGAGTTCATTAAAGTGCTACTTATAGTGGGTGCTGTTTGCTCTTCTATCCCTTATAAGCTCTCTTTGGTCCTTGGCTCTCAGTGGGGAAGACTCTTGGGTGTTTACGCCATAGATGGAGTTGTCAGGTGTGGATTCTTCAACACAGTTATGATTATGGCTTTCTGCTTGATCTGGTTATTCTCGACAAACCAGTTATAGTGTTTTCTGAGAGAAGCTTGCAGGTGCTAGTCATGTTACCTTCAGGGCACTCAAGGTTCTGTAGATGTGATTAAAATTAAAAACAAAATGCTGGAAATGCTCAACATGTCAGACAGCATCTGATTTTCTGCAGGATTTTGAGAAGTTTCCTTTGCAAAGCCCTTGAGACAAGTGTTTCTGTTGCCATAGTGGATTTGGGGCAAGACTCATAGAACTAACAGAGCAGATTGAGAGCTAGTCAGTCCAGCAGGTACTGCACCTGCAGTGAGGGCACAAGTGATGTAGACATCCTTGCAGTCTCCTATTTGGATGATAATGTAATCTAACTGGTGCCAGTGCCTGGATTGAGAGCCTTGCCATGATATCTCGTTGTTGTCCATCTGAACCAAGATGTTGATTATGTTAAAGTCATGTCTCAAGCATTCAGGAGGATTCCTGTCCCTTCTGACCCTGATGTAGAAATTGCCCAAGAGAATACATTTTCCTCCCTCTGGGACATGAGCTAGAGTTTTCTCAAGGTCAGAATAGAAATCCTCCTCTGTCTCACCCATAGGTTCCAGGCTAGAAGCATATGCAATGTGGACTGTAGCACGCTAGTTCCATGTTAGAGTATTATGAGATGTTTTACTTATCCTGAAAGGGGAATCACTGAGATACCAAAGTAGCCTATTGTTGATGGTGAAACCCATTTCATGAAGAGAACTGCCTTTTGGAAGGGCAAACAAGAAAATGATGTACTCGCCATCTTAGTTTTTGAGCTGGCCATTCCCTGCCAATTCTTTCACTCATGCAGCAACATCAGCATTAGGCATCTGAGTTCCCAGTTTGAGTACTGCTGTACTTTCAGGGCTCTGTTACTACTGGGGTTGCCCATGAAGGACCTGACCTTCCAGGTGCCAAAAATCATATTGAAGAGGAAGAAATGCCTGATTTCTTTTAATGTGGGATGGCTGTTACACACCAGCTGCATATGGACCTTTTCACCATTGAGCCAAGACCTCACTCTGTCAAGTCCAAGGTAACAGGAGAGTGGGCACAAACCCCACTTAGATGTTCCCATTTGACCCTTCACCCTTCCTTCCCCTCTTTTCAAATGATCTTGCATAAATGGACTTGCTCAAATTCCTTTTTAATGTTAGTATTATGTAATAAACATTTAACTGAATTAAATCCTATGGAAGGAAAGGGATAATAGAAATATAGATGCAAATTTGCTTAAGAGACAGTTATTTCAGATGGCAGGGGTACGGGAAGGATTTGGTAATGTTCCCTGGGGTCACTATTATGATGATTGTCCTTTACCATTCATATCCTGTGCATCCAAGCTCGGGTATTTTATGTTCAAAGTCTGTAGATAACAATTTAAAGTAGTAAATGGTAAGACTTAGAAAGGATAAAGATAAAAAGCAGATCAAATTTAATGCAGGGAAACATTTCAGTGAGAAGAATGAGAGGCAATTAAAACTAAGTATTTTAAGGAATCTTCAGGAACAATGATTTGTGGTGCCTGTACACTGATCTTTGAAGATGGCAGGGCAAGCTGAGATGACTTTTTATAGAGTGACTGGGAACTAAATGCTGACCTTGCTTGTGACCATGTATGGCAGATCACCAGTGAGAGTTGTTCAAATGAAAGACTATAAAACACGTACTCAAAGCAAGAAGCTGATTTATCGCTACTAACTTCCACAGATAAATTGACAGGTTTAAATTGAAATTATATATACAATAATGTTGGCGTCAGCAATGATAACCGTTAATCATGACAATTATGGAAAGTGTAGCAGAGGGTGAAAAAGACATATTAGAGGCAAATGGATAAGGAGTGACTGGTTTTATACAAAAAAGCAAATCTATTGGAGGAGGAAAATGGAATTATTAATCTATTGCAGAAAACGGGGACAGTTGCAAATGGGACTAGCTTAGATGGAAATCTTAGTCAGCATGGACCAGTTGTGCCGAAGGGCCTGTTTCCATGCTGTATGACTCTGACTCTATGACTAATTGATATACATAACTGTATAAAAGTAATTAGTTCTTTAAAATTAAATGGAATTAAGTATGGATGATGGCAGAGATCCAAGGATGTTGAGGTGTAAAAATAAAAAGTTGAGTGTGAAATTTTCCCATAGTAAAAATGCAAATTTTTTGTTTTGAGTCTGGGGAGTAGCTGACAGAAATATCTTATTTCGAAAGAGTGGAGGGTGAGTGGAGATTTGATTAACCTCGTGAATGGAAGAAACGTTTGAGGATAACTTCACCATTTTTAGTAAACACAATGCACCCATGTCCTTTTAAGCACTGCCCTTTGTAATTAAAGTAAGTTATTTCACTTGCCTAACTTTCGTTAGGAAGTTTAAACTAACACTCCCTCTGACCACCACCTTCTGCATCCCTACACATTACCCCAGAGAAGCCATCAGTCTCTCTAAGTTGTTGGGCTTCATTTTGAGGAAACAACTGCATTTCTGCTCTCTTCACCTTACAACTAGCCTGCTTGGTGGCTGAGTAGTTAGAGGTGTAGTCTTCAGGGAAGGAGCCTTTGTGAACCCAGTGGTGTGATCTGTGGGATGTTGAAGCTGCTCTCTCTAGCCACCAATTAAATCGTCGTAACTTTTCATATCATCTGAGTTTGAAAGTGTAAACTTGTATCCCTCCAGAATGAATTTGGAGAGGAAAGGAAAGTGAAGAAGGGCAACAGAATTGCTGTGCCTGACTCTCTATCCTACAACAAAATGGTACATTCATAATTCACACCTGCTTTTTCAGCTGTTGCTGGTGCTTGAAGTCATAATGTCTGGAGCTTGTATGCCATTTCCTGCAGGTCCAATAAAATTGGACATGCTGTAAAAAGCCATCAAATTTCCTTGTTTAAATGTGTCATAGTTGTTGGTTTACTTTGGTTTACTTTGAATTTTTAAAGAGGTAAAGGCTATTAGCATCTAGAACTGCTTTTGCCTAACTGTCCATTAATGGTAGGAAAGTTGCTTCTCTCCCATATTATTAATCAGACATTTGTAGCTGATAGTTGGTTCAAATTCAGATTAGTTTATTGTCATATCAGGGTGCAATGAAATTCCTTGCTTGCAGGAAGCTCACAGTAAACAGTTACATGGTAATAGTAGTTACAACAAGCACAAATCTGCAGAATGGTACAAGGATTGTAGTGCAAATCTGAAGTACTGCAAAAGGAAATGCTAAAATGACAATGACGGAATAACCAAGAGAGGTAGAATTAAGGATCTTGAAATTGCTTCTGTTAATAATGATGAAAAGTAGTTAGTGTTAAAGTAGTTTCTGTTAGGGATGAAAAGTAAATAGTGCACAAAATGCACCTTACAGTATGTTCTTTGAGAAATTTGGGAAGATCCTTGATACTGAATGGCTGGATTTGTGATGGTGGAACAGTGAAGATGAAAAAAACAGGTGTGCTGAAAGTGAGAATTGTGTCCATTTATGGCAGAGGTGACAGAAGGCATGAACCACATAGATGGGTTTTGCTTCTTTAATGATGGGTAAGTTCCCACTTCTGCTGGTGCTGTTTACCAGTTCATTGAACTGAGGGATGTTGTTTTAAAGGCAGACCGCAGCTCCTGAAGTAGTAAGAACACCTTCGCTGTGACTCATTGTTGAAGAGCTGTTGGTGTCCTTTAGTAAGGATAAGAGTTATGGGAGACCGTGATCTGGAATCCAATAGGAGCACTCTTACCTCCAAGCTAAAAAGATGCATATTCAAGTGTCCATTGAATTGAACTTGTAATTGAGGTGAAGACTTCAGTGTTTGGACTATTCCACCTTCTTTGGAGGTGCTTCCAATGAGATGATGAACTTGAGTCTTGGCCTATCTTGCATGAATTTGGAAGATCCCACAGAACTGTTTGATGAAGTTCAGGGAAGTTTTCCCAGTGGCCTGGCCAACCTGGATCACTAATGATTAATCTGACCACTTAACTCGTGCACAGGAAAATCCTACAATTAGCCACAAATTGGTTACAACTTTACAAAACAAATATAATTTTAAATATGCTACTTTAGAGATTTTTGAGCTCTGGTCTTTGCAAAGAGTTATGAAAAGTGAAATCTATATGTATATCTTCCATTCAATCCAGGTGACTAGGTTCTACATTTTATTTCATTGTAGTACAAGATGTGTAATTGGAATTCAGAAATGGGTCTGTTTGTACCGGCATCAATCCAGCTGGTTTTCCATTATCAGCGATACTTAATGTGCTGGGGGAAAAGGAATGTTTCTAATTCTAGTCATCAGAATGCATGGATCTTGTCAAGTGTCTCTCAATACAGTTCCACCTTTTTTTTAAATACTGAAATTTGCACTTTCACTACTTCAATACTTAACTGTATTAAATTGACGTTTAAGTTTCTGTTTGCTGCAACATCTTTTGGAGGGTCTTTTTAGACTTTTGGAACTACCTCCACATTGCAATGCAGTCCTCCTTCAAAGTATCCAACCTGACTGGCACTCCATTCAGTCCATTCAGAAATTAAGTAAATTTCAAGAGTGATGTAGACATCCAAGTTCCTCCTTAGAAATGGCACAGTTCATCTCTGCATCAACTTTACCATAAACAATCGACAGCTCTGTATTGTAGCACCCCATGCTGAGCATGTTGCTTCTCGCCTTGTTTGTGGGCTCATGTAGTGTGCCTGTGTTTTCATAAAATGTCTATGAACTGGCTGTCTCATGCTCTTCAAAGAGATTACAGATTCTTCCTCCGAACTGTCTACCCATAAGGTCTGCGAAGAATCCCATGGTTGTGAAATTGCTATGTCACTGTCAAAGTGACATCTTTGATTCTGGTTACACTTAACGGGCTGTCTTTTACTGGCCCTGGACTCTGAACATCATTTCCTTTGGGACATCTCAACCTCATCCAATTCTGTGACCAATTTATTGCTTTACTCTGCAAGTCTGTTTCTCAACCTCTTCATTGCCTTCACAGGTGCATCAGTAACCAAACCCTTGTTATAGCATTTTTGCAGACATTTTGCACTTGTTGATCAAGTGCCCAGTTTTCAGTGGGTCGCCAAGAAATCCATGACTCTCTAAGAACGTCTTCAGTATGCTCTTTATCTTTCTTGTAGGTATAACCTTTGTTAATACTATTCACTCCCACTGCAAATTTGTATCTTGTGATTTCATGTTCTCATACGCTGCCATAAGACCTTTCTTCAGTTCTGTTGGTGTTTGACCTGTGGAAATCTTCACCAAATTGATGAATTACCTTCTCCCAGGAAGGTCTCACATTCCACTGCTTGGTTTTAATCCCTGTCAGATAGGATGTTGTCAATTCCATTACTCCTGGCACCTCAAGGATAAAGCTGCCGGTGTCACTTTACTTTCATTCCATACTGTATCCTCGTTTTGTCACTATCCCAGATTGTTGCGTAATAGCCATTGAATTGCTGTTTTCTATAGCTATCTTACTTGATCTGCAATCTGTCATACCTTGTCTGCCAGCTGGATGCACCTTGGTGCCTCCTGAGACCACTTGAAGATGGCCTGCTTGGGACTAATGCACCCTGAAGCATGAATGTTTTCTGGATCTTCTGGCTGCTTAAGGTTATGACCTTTTCAAAATAAGTTTCTCAATCTGAATGATTTGATTCAGTCCAATCCCATAATTGCTGTTTCACATCCATAGCCCAAAACTATGATGGGTAACTGAGCGTGTCTGGCTCTGCTAAAGATATACCAGTTCATTTTCCCCCTTAACTTGGGTCCTGCCAACACTGTTTTCACCTGACTCAACAGGAAATAGTGAAGGTATTCTCCTTGGTTGTGTAACAGATATCATTGCATATTCTTTCTTCACCCTCTACATTTTCTGATTCTACTCTGTGCCCAGTGGTACTGATCTATAAACTTGTCCCCTTGCTTCAGACTTTTGGAGACTCAGGGGTCTGCACCTCTGTTCAATATACCCTATCCTGTGATATTTGTAGCACTCTGCCATCTCAAATGGATACTGAGGCCATGATATCTGCCTTTTTCATTTGTATGATCTGCTACTTTCCCACTTAAAGGGTCCATATGATTCATCTGTGAAGAAGTACTTGGCTGCTCTTATTGTTTCTGTGAGCTTGTTCCTTGTTCTTCATTTGGAATTATGCACGGAGTGAAACCGTCTTGTGGTCTTAAGTTCTCTATAATGGTGCCGTGCCATATACTCTTGTAGACAATAGAATCACCATGTCAAATAGTCCAACCTGAATTCTCTTATCCATCAATCTGCATACCAGTGATTCAGAAGGCCTCATCTAAAAATGTCTGGAACTGGCACTGTT
This sequence comes from Pristis pectinata, assembly GCF_009764475.1. NCBI lineage: Eukaryota > Metazoa > Chordata > Chondrichthyes > Rhinopristiformes > Pristidae > Pristis > Pristis pectinata. Next base: position 27,127,896 of record NC_067420.1, read on the forward strand.
TTGTCAGTGCCTTTCGTTTGACCATGTATTTGCCAAATGTTTCATCTGGTCACATGTGCCAAACTGTTTAGCACTCTTAAATCTCTGACATCAATTCTTGTGCATTGCTACATTTCCCTATTCTATGTTCTTTCCTGAGACCCCATTGCTATTGATTGCCTTTCTGAAACATTTCCTTTCTGTCTGCATGCATAGCAAGTGGCTGAGTCAGCCTGTATCTTCTTGGACTCCCCAGCCTATCACCCGCATACCGATCTGTCGAATTGGCCACTAAACTTTTTCCCATGTCTACATAGCTATTAGTTCTGCTTGTCAATCTCTGATTTTTTTTTATACATAAAGAATACATTTTGTGTGGTTGCAGGAAACTAGGCCTTGCTGTATTCCTGCTCTAGAGGTCATTCTTTCTGCTGGTAACAGGCTCACTGGAGCAGTTCCCAATTTCCATTTAAGTAAATTCCAAATCTTGTAGGATAATTCTCAGGTTCTGTGGACATAGTCTTTGGTCGCAATTTCCTTTCAATCAGCCTGTACTTTCATCTGTTTATAAATCTTAATTGACTAGACACACTCTGCTCTGTTGCTCATGACTGGGCTCGCAGCAATATCCAGCTCTTTTGAGATTTTCGCAAGGCCAAATACCAGCTGTTCTTTTGAATTGAATTAGTTTGTATCTGTTCAATCCTGGTGTTTCACAGAGACTTGTTTACCTGTTTATTTTTATTTGAAGCATGTATGTGGTAGATTTGGGTGCAGCTGCAATTTTTTTTGCTTTCTGCTTGATGTTGTCCCTGGAGTTCTCTAAGAAAAAAAAGTCCTGAAGTGCTTGCAAGGCATAAAATTGAATTGATCCTCATACACTGAATGAATGACGCCAGGGAATCTCGTAGCTCTTATCTCCAGATATGCTTGAGAGGTAATGTATCCATCTTGTACCATCATTTTAGTGGAGTTAGCCTAGATTAATGGAGTTAACCTAATCAACCCAAGGGAAAACCTTGTCCACTCTCCTTGTTGCATTAATTTTTAATCTCCTGGGTTTCTCTTTTTACTCACCTTAAGTCAATATTTCGATGTGAGTTTGTGTGGATCTCATTTGCCATTCATCAGAATGGCCAGATTGGATTTTGTAAATAATAGAGAATACTCACTTCATGAAGCATCTGAGCCATTTTCTGATGTACAGATGCAGATTACCTGATGCAAGTAAAACAGAAAAATCATCACTTGCACATGATTAAATGATCAAATGTTTACTTCTCCTTTGCTGAACCAAAAATTGCTTTCTTTTTAAATAAAGCACAATTATTGGGTATATATTCAGATTTGAAAGTGATTACTATGCACTGATTTTATTTGTACTTATCTCACAGTAACCAGGAATCTCAATAAATTGTGCATTTATTTTATTCTAAACCAGCATTGTAACATCCAGTTCCTTGAAAGAGAACAATGATTTAGTTTGGCTGCTGTTCTAATCTAAAGGCTAACAATGTTTATACATTGGAGAAATATTCTCTGCTAGATTTTTGTGTATTTATATATAACAGTTTCAATTAAACATTTCCCCTGTGTGACCCTTCAATGATATACTGTAACTAACAGTTTTTTTTTAATCAAGTACTTGCCTAGAACTTGGATCCATTTGTATGCCACACTAATTGTGCAAATTGCCCAGCCATGTTTTTCACCCAGGTTAAATATCATTGGGAATTTGACAAGGCATTTCTGTGCACAATTCACCTTTAGTGTGGCAGACATTTATCTGGTGTCAGTTGTGCACCTAATGGTCTTGTACTGAATGTTTCCGTTACTGCCAGCAGAACCTGGAGCTTTTGGGGGCAACTTATGACTTCCACTGTTAACTCAAGGTAAACCAACAAACAAATTCTGAATGATTCAGAATTGAGACAGCATTAAATGAGCTTTGCTGCCACATCAATATCTTGCAGAAAGCATCTCACAGCCTCAGCGTTCCATTCTCAGCATTCTGGGAAGATTGATCAATAGTTCCTTGTATTGCCATGGGATCACTTGCAGCCCCCTCTATTCACAGGTGGTTCCCTCTCCTCCATGGAAACCTTTACTTTAATTTTACTCAGGCTTCCATGGAAAGTTCTTTGAGGTCTGACTTGCTGCTTGGTAGTCAGCAGGGCAGTAACGTTGTAGCTCTGCCTAGAACTCATGATGCACAGATCCCACTGAGGACCTAAATCTGTGTGCATAATGCCTGAGCACTACCCTTTGACATGCTTTGGCATAAATTCTTGAAGTTTTTCAGGAGGTCTTTGAGTGGGCAGTGGCAATATATGCAGTATATCGTTAGAGGGTAAAATCCACAATTTCTAGATAATCATGTAACAAGTTGCAATTTTTTTTATCAGCATAGAAGGCTTTCACAGTTCTAAAATCAGTGTGTCTTTAATTGTGCTTGAAGGCTAAGTAAATGTAAATATTGGAACCTTGTTCCTGTCTATATTGCAGTATGAAGATTCACTCCTTGGTTACTGGTATGAATTAAATATTTATTCTCAGAGGAAAATATTCCTTTTCCCTCCTAAGGTTGTGATCATTTCTGTGGGGAATCTATATTGATTGTCTAGGTACATACTGTTGAATGTTAAAAATGGTACAGACAGTGCTAATCACAAAGTCTCAATATTACTTGATGTGAAAATACTGCAGAGAGACCTCTCAGCTGATTCTTGATGTCAGAACTGAGTTATCCAATGTGATTGTCAGAGAAGGGGTGTGATTTCAATTTAAGCTACAACTGCAGGTCAAGGACACAAAAGTCTAAATTGTGAAAAGATGAAAGAGAGAACACCACTTCACAAAAATTAATTAAAACCAAGACTCATTTCTGGATCAAGTTGTGAAGCAAAATCTCTGGAATCACTTGAGAGGTGGTTAGACATTGTGAGTGGATGAAATTAACTTCCACTTATCTCTAATTCATGTAATGTGCACCATCATTGAAGATTGTTAAGGAAACCACTGTTAGAAAAAAAGTCAAAAAATTTTTGCTCTTTGAAAAGGCACTCAGTGAAGAATATTAAATTGCCCCAAACCTTACAATGTTCCCACCTTCCCACCCACTGGAACTTCAGCTACAATTGACTTCCCTTCATTGCTGTTGACCCAGATATTCTCCTTTTCTAGTGACTATCTGCTTTTTTTTATATTGCAAGGCATTTAATAACTAATAAGAATGCTTTGTGTTATTAATGTATTATTTATTTTAATTTATTAATGATTAATATGCAAATTAAAACATTAAACAACTTGTCTTTTTTTTCATAACAAACGAGGAATCACCATTCAAATTAAATTACATATTTCTCTTCTGTGGATTTGGCATTTCTTATTTTAGAGTGAGCATCTATATTAAATGTTACAAAGAAATGGAAGGAAATTGAACATGGACAATAACACTGTCACACTAAGGTTTAAGTTGCCTATTGCCAATAGCACATTGCAACCTTGCACTCAATTATAGACCTTGGCACACTTTGCATTTATATTCTTTCTCTAATAGAATCTTAAATGTTTAGCTTGCATTATGCTGCCTCTGGCCAGTCTTTCCAAATCACACATGTTCAGCCGATTCCAGGTATGTAAATCTTAGATCTTCATGGGTCCACTAAATCTAGTATGTGCTGATAGATGGATGTTGATGTCTAGATGGACCTGCCACTCGCTGGACTTCATGTGGAGTCCCAATGGCAGAGCTTAATTGTGCTGGAAATTCCAGCATTATGAAGGATTGGAGACCACATTGATTTTGAGTTAGGACATCTGACTTGAAGATCAAGAAAAATAAGAAGTTCTTACTTTTAATATTTATAGATTTTGTCTGTGTTTTAACTTTTAACTTGAGTAAGTTTTTATATGTCTCTGAATAACTGGGGTGCCTCACTGTTGCAAAGGTTTGACAGGATGTGTGATGCTACCGCCCCCCCCAAGCTGTCTCCTTTCATAGCTTGTTGGCCATTTTGGAAATGTTGCCTGAGGCATACTTGCTACTGAAGCCATACTGTCCCTTGCAGGTCACCACCTAGGTGTGGGGGGAGGGGGGGGGGGGTGGTGGGAAAACATGATCAGCCCCCTGCATCTGGGAGTGGGTGCAGGGTAAAATCCCAGCTTGATTTGCCTCGCCAAATGAATTTATTGGTTTCTGTAAATGGCTGATTGTGCAACAAAATTTGAGTCTTGATTCTATGGTATGTGGTATAAAATTAGGACATCACTGGCAATTCTGGGGAAAACAGGGAAGAAAAAATAGGTTGCACCTCTCAAAAATGTGGAATGTTGGTGAATATTTGCATTGTATGCTCATTAGAAAGCTCAGACATTTGTCAAATATCAAGGAACTGCACCTTGTAGTCCATGAGGGAATATCCAAGTAAAAATAGTGGTAAATAGTTTCCTCATTTGCATCTCTGAAGAAGGGTTGCTATTACTGAACAATGGTGAAATTTATCCAAATGCATCTTTCTAGTTATGTGCAACTCTTTCAAGACTCCAAGGGAAAAGGGCAATTACACTGATATTAAACCTCCAGGATAGCAAATATGGAGGTTCTCCTGAAACTAGGTGGTAATGGAACAAAATTCTTCAAATTACACAGATTCTGAAGTGCTGCAGAATTTGGGTTATTGTATTTATGATCCTTGCTCTACATGTTAAATACATGCTAAAATATTTTAGAATACTTTTTGTTGCTGTTATTTATCACTCCATAATTGCTGAAGGTCTTTCAATTGTTGATTGTACTACCAGGGGAAAATGAGATGTATTATCTTAAATCCTCATACAGGATCTAATTGTGCTAGATTTAGATTGGAAGGTTGTCATAGCTTTAGGGCATCTACACTTTTTTTGTGTCTTGAAACATTTGTATCTTAATCCCTCTTTTTGATTACTTTTGGTTATATTCTGAAAGACATTAATTTTATTTCTAGATCAGAAACGTCTTTTTCTTTCCATTGCAGTGATGTTTTTATTTTGAAGTGAGGATTGCCAATGTTAACCAATATTTAGGAACTGGTTTTTCCAATTTTTGAGGTTTTTGTTTTAAATTGATGAACAATTTCTTGTCTGCTCTAAGAAGTTAAATTTCAGGTTGTCTTTATATCTTTTTTCTGTGCTTTTTGAAACGTTTTTTTATCCCTAGCTGTCAAGATGGATGTGATTACTTAGGCTCACCAAACCAACAAATATATCTTATTATTTTAACAGGTCCTTGATTCTGAAGTCTGCATGTTCTTGTAGTAATAGCTTAAGGGAGGGGATAGGAATCCTCAATCTTAATGGTCTTTATGAAGTTCAAACTTGAAGTAAGAGCTCTGGAAGTTGTCACAAACCAGCAACAAAAGAAACACACTGAGCATGATTCAGTGTTAAAAACTATTTTATTAATCACTACTTATGATAATACGTAAAATAAAAGTAAAAATGTTAGTATGTTAGAATTCAAGAATGTTAAACCTCGAACGTTAACCCCAAACTAAACTCGTCGTGTGTGTGTGTGACAAAGTCCAAAACTCCCAGTTCCTGAATGGTTCTTAAAGTTCAGTTCCGCAAGCCATAAGGTGAAACATGAGCAAGGGCTTCTTCAACAACCACCGTTGTCTGAAGATAAGATGTAGATGTAGAAAAACATAGAGAGAGTACATACGAAATCCAAATGTTCCACGATGGAACCCAAACGACACTTCAGTGTTTACTCGGTAGTGACTTCCTCACCCCGAAAAGCATCCGAACCGTGGTCGTCCACACACAAATACCTGTTTCCTTCTACAGGTCAGCAACAAAGTGAACTCCACCGGATTACTTCCAACTTTTCCATACATGGATTTCAGTGGTAAACACAGTTATTGTTTCTCATCCATCGATAGAGAAAAACAAGCAGGCTGGTGTCTCTCTCCCTTCTCTCTCTCTCTCCTTCTTCTAACTTCTTCAACAACGTCATTACGTCCTTTATCTTCTATTGACGTAAGCACGCCCCACACACACATACACACACACTCTCTATCTTAAAGGGACTTTCACTGAGTCCATAACACCTCCCACCTAAAAAAAAATTTTCCCAAGAAAATTTTAACCGCGCATAGTTAGTAATATTAATAATTATCATGCTACACAACTACAGACTATCAGATTAGTACAGATACATGTTTCCCATTTAACATCGGGAAAGACAATCAGCAATCACATTATCTTTGCCTTTAATGTGAGTTATCATGAGATCAAACTCTTGCAAAATTAAACTCCAGTTTAACAGCCTTCTGTTCTTGTTTTTGACTCGGCTCAGAAACACCAGTGGGTTATGATCTGTATACACAGTCAATGGTTTCTGAGCGGTGCAAACATATACACTGAAATGTTGCAAGGCTAAAACAAGCGACAGTAATTCTTTCTCTATGGTGGAATAATTCTTTTGATGCTCATTAAATTTCTTTGAAAAGTAAGCTACAGGATGGTCAATATCATCAAGGTCACCCTTCTGCAACAACACAGCTCCTGCAGCTTCATCACTGGCATCTACTGCTAATGAAAATGGCTTTTCAAAGTCAGGTGTTCTGAGCACAGGATGGTAGCATAAAATGGCTTTCAGCTTCTCAAATGCTTCTTGACAAGAATCTGTCCAAACAAACTTTACTCCCTTCTTCTGAAGATTAGTTAGGGGAAGAGCAATATCAGCAAAATTTTTACAAAATTTTCGGTAATATCCAACCATTCCCAAAAATCTTCTAACAGTCCTCGTACCTGTGGGAATAGGGAACTCAGATATTGCTTGAACTTTTGCCTGAACAGGAGCTTGCTTGCCTTGACCTACAACATAACCAAGATACGTCACAGTGGCATGGCCAAATTCACTTTTAGCCAAGTTAACTGTAAGGTTAGCCTTGGAAAGTCTTTCAAACAACCTTTCTAACGCAGAGATGTGATCTTCCCAAGTATCATTCCCAGTCACTAAGTCGTCAATGTAGGCATCTGTATGTTTTAACCCATGAATCACTGAATTAATCATTCTTTGAAATGTTGCCGGAGCATTTTTCATTCCAAATGGCAAAACATTGTATTCATACAATCCAGAAGGGGTTACAAAGGCTGAAATTTCCCTTCCTCTATCTGTTAATGGAACACACCAGTACCCTTTTAATAGGTCAATCTTTGTAAGAAATTTTGCCTTTCCCACTCTGTCTATGCAATCATCCACCCTAGGAATAGGGTAAGCATCTGACTTTGTTACAGCATTCACTTTCCTGTAATCTGTGCAAAATCTAACAGTTCCATCAGGTTTAGGTACAATAACACAGGGCGAACTCCAATTTGAAGTAGAATGTCTAATAATATCATTTTCCAACATGTACTTTAGTTCCTGATCAACAAGTTTACTTTTTTCCACATTCATTCGATATGGGTGTTGTTTGATTGGTTTTGCATCCCCAACATCAACATCATGGGTAATTATCGATGTTCTGTTTGGAACATCTGGGAACAGATTTTTAAATTTTAAAATTAATTCTCTCATCTGTTGTTTTTGTGAAACTTGTAAATGGTCCAACTTCGTTTCAAGGTTCTCCATGATATTTTGGTTTTTCAGTTTCGATGGAACAATATTTGGTCTAAATTGGCCTTCCTCAACATCAACATCAGGCATTCTAGAAACAACCTTTTCACCATCCACCAAGGCCACAACTGAATCCTTCTCATAATAAGGTTTTAGCATGTTTACATGACAGAGTTGTGTTTTCTTGCGTCTATCTGGTGTTTTGATTATATATGTTAGATCAGTCACTCGAGATTCAATAACATAGGGTCCAGAAAAACGAGCTTGCAAGGGATTATTTTGGCTAGGGAAAAATACCAACACCTTTTGCCCCACTGCGAATGTCCTAGGCCGAGCACGTCTATCAAAATATGTCTTCATTCTTATCTGGCTTGTTTTCAGATTCTCTCTCGCTAGCTGGCAGACTCTCTCCAACCGAGTTTTAAATTTTTGGACATAGTCCAACAGACTCAAGTGAACTTCCTCATTAACCCATTGCTCTCTTAACAACTCCAAAGGTCCTCTCACCCTATGTCCAAACACAAGCTCAAACGGACTAAATCCGATTGACTCCTGGATCGATTCTCTAACGGCAAACAAAAGTAAATGGATACCTTCGTCCCAATCCTTGGTGTTTTCAAAGCAATAAGTCTTCAGCATATTTTTGAGAGTAGAATGAAATCTCTCCAGAGCTCCTTGAGATTCTGGGTGATATGCAGATGATACAATCTGCTTTGCTCCCAGCTCATAGACTATTTGTTGAAAAATTTTTGACATAAAATTACTACCTTGATCAGATTGGATTTCTTTTGGCAAACCAAACAAGGTAAAAAATTTTACAAGAGCCTTTGACACCGTCTTGGCCTTAATATTTCTAAGGGGTATTGCCTCTGGAAATCTAGAAGTGGCACACATGATGGTTAACAAATACTGATTTCCAGTCTTAGACTTTGGTAATGGACCAACACAGTCCACAATCACCTTCGAAAAGGGTTCACCAAAAGCAGGAATTGGTTTCAAAGGAGCCACAGGGGGTTTTTGATTTGGTTTACCTACCATCTGACATGTGTGGCAGGTTCGACAAAACATCACCACATCTTTTCTCAAACCAGGCCAATAGAATTGTTTCAAGATCTTCCCTACAGTTTTATTCACACCAAAATGACCACCCAAAGGCATACTATGGGCCAGGTTTAAAATCTCATCCCTATAAACTTTTGGAACAACAACCTGATGAATAACTTCCCAATCCTCATTAACAGGAACATGAGGAGGTCTCCATTTCCTCATTAACACTCCATTTTTGACATAGTATCCAGTTGGCACCTTTTCAATCTCCTCACATGAGAGTGCTTTTTCTTTCAATTCTGTCAATTCAGGGTCCTTTGTCTGTTCCACCATAAAATCCTTCCTCGACAAAGACAAATCTTTAAATTCAGGCTCACTGTAAGGATGTTGATCCTCCAGTGAAGACAGAAAAGTCTCAGATAAGGCATCAAAATTTTCTTCCTGTTTAGGACTGTCACAAGGAACTACATCAGACTGCACCGGACTGTCTGTCTTGGCTAATTCTTTAGCTCTAGCTCGAGTCACCGCACATGATGGGTAAACATCTGGATCATTCTCAGACTCATCAATCCTTGGTTTGGTCGTTAACCGTACCACAGGATCACTTTCTCCATCTGCAAGGTCATTTCCCAATAACAAAGAAACTCCTTCCACTGGCAAACTAGGTCTTATCCCTATCTCGACTGGTCCTTCTACGAACTTTGACTTTAAAATCACCCTGTGAAAAGGTACAGACATGGTCTCACCTGTAACGCCTCGTACTAGATTTACTTCACCAGTGTCACTTTCTTCACCAAAATTTAAAACACTGTCCAGCAAGAGAGATTGACTAGCCCCAGTATCTCTAAGAATTTTCACTGGCACCTGGGGTGACTCATCATTCAGTGAAACAAAACCCTCTGATACATAAGAACGGAATTCTTTTCTCACCTCCTCCAACTTTTCCGCTTTTCCCTCTTGCAAGGACTGATCTTTAACAGCATCTCCTAAACCTTTTTGATTTTTAATTGCCTGAAAGCAAGCATTGGGCCCAGCTTCCTTCTTTTTCTTCAAAAGGGCACAATTAGATATCACGTGGCCAGGTTTCCTACAGTAATAACAAGTACGCTCAACAGATTTCTCCAGCCCTGGCTTCTTTTCATCTTTTCCTTTTTGATTACCTCCCAATTTAATCTCTGGTTTACCTGGATTGTCTTTGTAACTCTTTTGAAAGGTTTTAGGTTGTCCCCATTTGGATTTATGGGTTAAAGCATAATCATCTGCCAACCTAGCAGTTTCTTGTAAAGTTTCCACTGCCTTTTCATTTAAATATGTTGTTAATTCAGCTGGAACACATCTTTTAAAGTCTTCCACCAGTATCAATTCTGTCAATTTATCGTAATCCCCATCTACATTTTTAGCCAGGCACCATCGTTCAAAACATATTCTCTTTCCATTGGCAAATTCCATATAAGTCTGATCTGCAGATTTCCTCAAGTCTCTGAATTTTTGTCTATAAGCCTCAGGGACCAATTCATAGGCCTTCAATATAGCTTGTTTTACCTTGGTATAATCAGCTGCATCCTCAGCAGACAAAGCAGAATAAGCTTTTTGAGCTTTACCTTTAATCACACTCTGTACCATAAGAGCCCATCCTTTCCTTGGCCAGTTTGAACTCACAGCAACCTTTTCAAAATGTTGGAAATACTGATCAACCTGATCTTCTTCAAACGGAGGGACTAATCGAACCTCCCTGCTGGCTGGAAAACCATCATCAGAATCAGATTCCGAACTCCTACGCTTCATTTGTAACTCATGCTGCCTCTGTTTCTCCTTCTCCTCACTATCCAGCTCCATCCTCTTCAATTCCATCTGCTTCATTGCTAGATCAGCCTCTATTTTCATCTGAGTTATCTTTTGTTCTCGTTCAGCTTCTAATTTCTTTTGTTCGGCCTCTAATCTCTTTTCCTCTTGTTCGGCCTCTAATCTCTTTTGTTCTCGTTCAGCTTCTAATTTATTTTGCTCTCGTTCAGCCTCTATCTTTGCCAGCTGCACCTGTGCCTCAGAAATTGCTATTTCACTGCCAGGAAACTGTTTTAACACTTCCTTCTCAAACACCTTCTTTTCCACATAATGGCCAGCTATCAATCTCTGAATATCTGCCTTTCTCATAGACTGCTTTACTTCTGTAAGGTTTAGCCTTGTAGCAATCTTTATCAAATCATCCTTTTTCGCCACCTCCAATCCCTTTTGGGTTGGTGACTCCAAAAATGCCTTAATATCCATTGCTGCTGGTTTCCACACACACAAGCCAATTAAAAAGAATTTATCAGACCTCCCTCAAAATCTTTGGATTGAATCTCGAACAAATCTCGTCAATCTGGGGTACAATCCCAGACGACACTCGTTAACCTTGGGAACTATCCCGGACGAATCTCGTTAACCTTGGGAACTATCCCGGACGAGCCCCCAATTTTGTCACAAACCAGCAACAAAAGAAACACACTGAGCATGATTCAGTGTTAAAAACTATTTTATTAATCACTACTTATGATAATACGTAAAATAAAAGTAAAAATGTTAGTATGTTAGAATTCAAGAATGTTAAACCTCGAACGTTAACCCCAAACTAAACTCGTCGTGTGTGTGTGTGACAAAGTCCAAAACTCCCAGTTCCTGAATGGTTCTTAAAGTTCAGTTCCGCAAGCCATAAGGTGAAACATGAGCAAGGGCTTCTTCAACAACCACCGTTGTCTGAAGATAAGATGTAGATGTAGAAAAACATAGAGAGAGTACATACGAAATCCAAATGTTCCACGATGGAACCCAAACGACACTTCAGTGTTTACTCGGTAGTGACTTCCTCACCCCGAAAAGCATCCGAACCGTGGTCGTCCACACACAAATACCTGTTTCCTTCTACAGGTCAGCAACAAAGTGAACTCCACCGGATTACTTCCAACTTTTCCATACATGGATTTCAGTGGTAAACACAGTTATTGTTTCTCATCCATCGATAGAGAAAAACAAGCAGGCTGGTGTCTCTCTCCCTTCTCTCTCTCTCTCCTTCTTCTAACTTCTTCAACAACGTCATTACGTCCTTTATCTTCTATTGACGTAAGCACGCCCCACACACACATATACACACACACTCTCTATCTTAAAGGGACTTTCACTGAGTCCATAACAAAGTCTATTCTGAAGGGAGCCTGATTGAGACTTATTGAGAGTTTGCACACCAGTTCACTTCAAGGGCTTATGATTCCGTTGCTCCCACAGGATAGGCTTTGCAATCTATGGGCTAAAAGAAGTTCTTGCTGTTGCTTCTGGGGAGCCACTGATGCTTTTCTTGTGCATATTAATAAACATTCTTCAGTCTTTAGTGTATAAATGCATTTTCCTTCCTGCTAATGAATCAAGTGAGCTATCTATTTGTTGAAATTAGGGTTTTGATACTCCATTTATTGACCAGAGCAGATTCAGATTCCAGTAACACACCAGCTCTGACTGATTACATTTATAATAAATAGTTGATTCATTTATAATTAAATATATTTTCTGCAATATGTGTGTAATTACATATTCAATGATTGGTAGTACTATTAAAATGTAGTCCTATTTTGATGGCCTACAATTCCTACCTACTTTAATGAATGATGTTCATAGTTATTTTTTTTGGAATGAAAGTATCGTCGGCAAGGCCAACACTTATTGCCAATCCCTACTTGCCCTTGAGATGGTGATGATGAGCCATCACCTTGAACCGAAGCAAATGTGGTACAACTGAACAGCATACTTGGCCATCTCAGTAGGCAGTTGTGACGCACACTGCTATGAGTCTCAGGACACAACAAGTAACCCTTAACCGAGGAAGGACAGCAAATTTCTTATCCTGAAGGACAGATGGGCTTTGACGACAATCCTGTAGTTTTGTGGTCTCCATTATTGAGGCTAGTGCTTTTATTTTTAAATACTGGAATTTTGATTAAGTTCAGTTAATTAATGTGGAATAAATAAATTCAAAGCTGCAATGGTGGGATTTGAACTTGTCTCTGAAAAATTAGTCTAGTACTAAACATGTAATTTAATCACTGCACTACCATTGTGTTCCATTTTAGAACTTTTCAGAATTACTATTTGTTTAAATATTGGTATTAATGACTTGCAAAGATTCCTGAGAAGTGAACATTACTGCAGGGTTACCTCAAATTATCAACCACAATAAATTTTACCTAAGTTATAAACTATTGAGAAAAAGGACCAGTGCCATCTGATGAAGGGTTTCAGACCTGAAATGTTAGCTCTACTGCCTGACCTACTGGGTCTTTTCAGCATTTTCTCTTTTTTACTGTTACAGAGTTATAGTCCTAGAGATACAGCAAATCAATGGGTCCTTCAGTCCACCGAGTCCACACTGACCATTAACCACTCATTTACACTCTTATTCCACACAGCACCTGAGGTCTGGATTGAACCTGAGTCTCTGGCACTGTGAGGCAGCATCTCTACTAACTGCACCACTGTGCCACTGTCAATCACAATGTCACTCAGAGACAACATGCTTCCTTGGCAAAGCATGAATGTTTGAGAGATCTGAAATGTATGTGCTATACAAAATGGAATTGTTATACAAGGGTCTTCTTCAGGAAGTGGATGTCTATATCTGCATTTTATCAAATAATTTCATAATCAGTTATGCTTTTAAACTCTTATTCTGCTTCCAGGGTAGATACTACAATAATTTGTTCTGAGACTTCTTTAACCCGTATACTATTATTTCAGTGTAGGTTTGTAATAAGCAAGAGGTTTACTAAATAGATCCATTGTGTAGAATTTGTTCAGTAACAAAGGAACTAAAAATAACTCCAATATTGAAGTAGAAATAATAGAAAACATCATCTGCTTTAACAGTTAATTGCAGAATAGAATTACATATGAGATATGTCATACTCTTAATATCTTCCGTTGCATAACATGTTATGTGACAGCTTTTTAATTGAAGTTTGTAGTCTCTTTGCCATAATGGAAATACCGTAATTGTAATTATGGTAATTCATTAAGTGCTAACCATGGCTCAGTTAGTAGCACCCTTGGCTCAGTCACAAGGTTGTGGGTTCAAGTCTCACTTCAGAATTTACAGCACGGAATTCTAGATCAATGTTTCATTGCAGAAATGAGGAAGTGCTAAGTCAGTGTTATGTTTTGGATGAAAAATTAAATCAAGACTGTGCCCTACCAATCGTACCGCTTCCTAAGGTGGATGTAAAAGATGTCATGGTATTATTTTGAAGAGCAGAATAATTCTTGGTGTCCTACCCAATACTTAACCCTCCACCAAAATCAAAGATCGAGCTATCTTCTTATTCCTACATTTCTTATTGAGGGTTGCTCTGTACACATTGGCTGCATTCTTTCCTATTTTACAATATGATTACACTTCAGATGTGCTTCATTGTTGGTAAAGAGCTTTGAGCTGATCTGAAAAGCTCTATTTATGCATGCCCTTTTAATTGTACAAGTCCTTGTTGGGAGGAAGGCAGGAATAAAAAACCTTGCCAATCCATGTTGTTCCAGACTGGTAGAGGTGTGGTGGTTAATTTCAAGTACTGTCTGTTTATTGATCAGGAACACGTATATTTTCACAATGTCACCCTTCCTTTTAGCTCCTTGCCTCCCTCACCATCTTACCCAGCACTGCCAGTAACTTTTTTTTCACCAAAATCTCAACACTGCAGCAGTTCATTTTTCATTCTCGCTGATCTCTACCTGCACTTTCCCTGCTATTTTTTCTTTGTTTTTTCTTTTGCATTCTTTAAACCTTCGCTTGCTCTTACTCACATCCAGTTTTGCTGTCCACCTGTGTGTTCTTTGTTCTGGGGTTGTAAGCAAATGGCTGTCATTGCAACAGTTGCCTCCTACATCCCCACTTTCATCTAATTAGCTGCCTGAATTCTACTGCTTCACACTTGATAACTACCTCCCACCAAATACTACTATGAGTTGTTGTTTGTGGTAGTAGCTGAATTGTTGAGGTCTTCCCACATATGCTGCTCAACCCGCTGAGTTCTTCCAGCAGATTGTTTGTTGCTCCAGATTCCAGCATCTTGTCTCTTGTTTGTGCACCCACAAGTATTCAGGTATTGCTTCCCTTCCTTGCTTGCCTGTCATGTTGATGCTAACAACTGATAGTTTGTTTCCAAAATTCTTCATCATTGTTTGGGTGGCTCTTCCTTCTCTGGCCTAAATAAAAAATGTAGTCATATAGAATGGAAATGGGCCATTCAGCTCTACATGTCCTTTGCCTACCTATGGTAATCCCATTCTCTTGCACTCATTCTTCTAAACCATGGTATTTCACATGCACATCTAAACTTCATAAATGTTGTAAGGGTCTCTGCCTTCACCACCCACTCAGATAATGTGTTCCAGATTTCAACCCCTTAGTGGTGAAAAAAATTTCTTCCCCTCTCAATCTCCTACCCCATAAACCCATGCTCTCTGGTTAAAGACACCTCTGTTAAGGGAAGAAGTTTCAATCTAATATCTATGCCCCTCATAATTTTGTATACCTTAATTGGGTACCTCCTCAACTTTCTCTGTTCCAAGGAAAACAAACCCAATCTCTCCTCACAGCTCAAATGTTCAATCCAAGGCAACTGGAACTGCACACAGTAGCTCAGCTCTGGCTTAACTAATATTTCATATGTTTATACCATAACCTCCCTACTCCTGTATTCTTTGTGCCAGCCGATGATGCCAAATATTCCATATGCTTTCTTAACCACCTTGTCTATCTGTCCTGCTGCCTTCAAGGATCCTTGGACACATACACCAAGGCACCTCTGTCCTTGAGTACTACCTAAGATCCTACCATTATTGTGCACATACTTCCCTTATTGGTCCTCCCAAGATGTATCCTTGTACTTTTCAGTGTTAAATTCCATCTGTCATTTTTCTACCCATCTTACTAAATGATCAATGTCATTCTGTAATCAAAAACCACCATCCTGACTATCCACAATACCACCAATTTTTGTGTCACCTGAAAACTTGCTAATCATACCTCCTACATTCACATCTAGATTGTCAATGAATATAAACAAACAGCAAATATTCCGACACACTTCCCTGTGGTATACCATTGGTCACAGGCTCCCAGTTGAAAAATGACCTTCAATTCTCTGGATCTGAAATTGGCCTGCTGATAGGAGCCAATTTGCCAAATTGCTCTTAACTTTTTGATCAGTCTCCCATGTGGGCCCTTACCAAACCCTTACTGACCTCCATGTGGACTCTGTCGACTGCACCACCCACATTGCCACACTTGGTCACCTCCTAAAGTTTGATCAAATTAGTCAAACAGAATCTTTCCTTAACAATACCAGGCTGATTATCCCCAATCACTTCGTCTTCCAAAGTACAGATTAGTCCTGTTCCCTCAAGCTTTTATTCCAATAATTTACTTACTATTAATGTTAGATTAACCCTTGCGTATCTCTGCTGCCCTTCTCGAATAAAGGTACCACGTCCACTGTCCTCGATTCCCTGTTAATCCATTCATCCATTAGGTCTTAAGGCAATATTTCTCACGCTGGTTGACCCACCCCATCAAGATTGCACCTTTTAAGTATCCTCTCCAATTTCTGTCCCAATAAGGATCTTGGTGTTGGCACAGAACTGACCACTGACCATATTTTATATTGTTTAATTGTTTTATCTTTTCGAAATTGTGCCTTAAACTCCACCACCCCCACCCCAGGTAGTTTTCCTTGATGTTTCTGTGACTTGCTTACAGTCCATGTTTTCCGTCCCGTTACCTCTCCTCTGGTCATGACCACAATATGGCTTTATTTGATTGTTTGCCTGAATAGTCACTTCCGCCACTAGAAACATCCTCCCAGTCTCATCATCCCTACCCTTATCCAAATGTTATACCTCAGGAATACCATTATTAAATAATAACATTAATCTGTACCTTTCCACATAATTGTCTGACATCATTCTTGATTAGCCAGAATTTGATTCTTATGAGTAATTGCAAATCCAAAACCTGCTTGTTTTGATGCCACAGACTCTGTGTCTCTGGTACTAATTTAATTTCCTTGTCCAGCTGCTTACTCTCACTAATCCAACAATGTGAATCCTTGGTGTCAACATCCAGGTGCATTTTAAATTCTGCTTGAACTTGTCTGATGCTAATGCTCTCCCTTATGTCCAGGCCCAGTGTTTTCATTACTTTTCAATTTAAAGCATGTACAAATGCTAATTCATCCTGAACTCTGAAACTTGCAACACAAATGAAATTCACTTTTTCAATCTTCCCTAGCCTTTAATAGCTTCCTGTCTCTCAGAATATTAGTTTTAAGCTCCTGGTTATCTTCCTTCAAATCCCAGCGTAGCCTTGCTCCATCCATGCACCGGCACCACCTTCAGCCCCACCATTTGAATGTAGTATCAGTTCACCTAACTCTTTCCGTGCGATGCAATCCATTACTCCCTCTGCTGCACCATCCTGGGCCATACCTTCTGTCACTTTTGCCATCACAGTCTGGAACACTGCCTGAACAACAAACTTGCTACTTCATCCCCTTTTGATCGAAAGCCTTCTGAAACCTCATAGTTGAATATTTTGCTCTCACCTCCCTTTCTTGTGAGATGTATCCCATAAAATAGGAAATACTTTCCAATACAGTTTGTCCCATAATGTTTTATTATTTTATTTCATTCCCATTGTCAATCTGTATATTAATATTTATAGTATTAAATCCTCATTCCACTTGGGTTTTGACCTTTTCTAAATATTCAGCTAATTATTCCTTTGCCATTTATGATGATGTGGCTTTATTTTGCTGGAATCCAAGGGTGTTGTGCACATGATACCAGCAGCCTGAATTTTTGCAATATTAATAGCTTAAAGTGACTGTACATATTTCAGAGGTGGGCTGCACAACAATTTGTAATTCAGACCTCATCCCAAAAAGAAATTGGGTGCAGACTTGGGCAGGAATCATGAATTTCACAAAAAAAATTGTGTTAAATTACTATGACTTTCTATGGCAGGAGATTAGCCTGATTGTTCAATAACATAGGAGTTACAGATTTCCAACATGTTCCGTATTGAGAAGTTGTAGTTATATGGCATGGAAACAGTGCCTTCAGACCAACTTGTCCATGACAATCAAGGTGCCTATTTAAGCTAGTCTCATTTGACTGTGTTTGGCCCATATCTCTCTAAACCTTTCCTATCCATGCACCTATCCAAATGTCTTTTAAACATTGTAATTGTACCTGCCTCTACCACTTCCTCCAGCAGCTCTACCACCCTCTGTGTGGAAAAACTTGCCCCTCAGTTGCCTATTTATCAGTCCAGCTTAAGGGTCTTGACCCGAGACATCAACTGTCCATTTCCCTCCACAGATGCTGCCTGACCTGCTGAGTTCCTCCAGCATCTTGTTGTTCTAACTTTTTCCAGTTATATTTATTAACGGATATTAATTTCTTTTCTTCCTCTTTTGCATTGGACCCTTGATTATTCAGTATTTCTGGAGGTTTTTTTTGTGTTGGACGCAATGTATTTGTTTAATTCTTCTGCCTTTCCTTATTCGCCAGTATACATTCCCTTGTCTTCAAATGTAAAGGACCCACATTTGCTTTTGCTAATTTTTTTCTGGTTTTTATACCCGTAAAAGTTCAGCTTGTTGTTGTTTCTCACTTGTTTACTCTCATATTCCGTTCTTTATCAATTGTTGTCATCCTTTGCTGAATTATAAAACACTCCCAACTCTCAGGTGCAGGTTTTTCTGGCAACTTTGTAAACCATTTATCTTGATTTTCTTCTGCAATTCATGATTACACCTGTTTTTGTGCCTTTTAAATGTATATTTGTTGCATATCATTATTAGTAATTGAAATGCTAGTCATTGTTCATCTACTATCACACCCTTTTTAATTTGGTTCCCAACCTACCACATTTTAATAGTTTCCTTTGTATGGATTGAAATCTGATTTCAAATTGAACTACATCATTTCTGAACGATGTAAAATTGAATCATTTTGATTAACCTTTCCAAGAGGGTCCTTTTGTAATAATTTTTATTGAACACTTTCTTGTCACAGTATACTAAATCTAAACTAGCCTGTTTCTGTACTCACTTTTTCAGTGCACTGATCTTGAAATTCATCTGGTATATATTCCAGGAAATCATCCTTTACATTGTTAGTATTCGTTTGATTTGTCCAGCTCACTTGTAGAGTAATAAAATGGAGACACAGGAGACTGCAGATGCTGGAATCTGGAATAAAAAACAAGCTGCTAGAAGAAAGAATTCTACAGATGCTGCCTGACTCGGAGTTCATCCAGCAACTTGCTTTTTGCATTTGTAGAATAATATCTCACATTATTACTGTACTCTCCTGGTTAATCAAACCTTTAATTTCTCAATTTATATTGTACCCTACATCAATTCTAAGGTTTGGGAACCTTTAAGCACCACTCATTAATGTTCTCTGTCCCCTCCTGCTGCTTCGCTCAACCCAAATGAATTAGTTTGAGACCAAGATTTTTCCTTACCACTGAATTGATGTCATTCCTTATTAAGTGTTAACTGCACCTCCTTCTCCGTTTGTCTGTCCTTTCTAAATATTAAATACCCTGGGAGATTTTGTTCCCAGCTTCGGTCATTCTGCCGTCGTATTTCTGTTATGATAATCTGATCATGCCCATTTACAATTTGTACTGTTAATTCATTCACCTTGTTGCAGATGCAGCAAGAATTTCAATTTTGTGCCTTCCTATTTGGTCTTTTAAAATCCTTCTGACCATATTTCCTGGCTGCTTTTGTTTCTGTTGCCTATTTATTTTGCTAATTAAACTTCCAACTTCCACTTCCACCTTTCACTTCCACTTCCACTTTTCTTTCTTCCCTGACTGCCTGTTCTGCTGTTCAATGAGATCATGGCTGATCTATGATCCTATTCTACATGGGTAAGTTTGCCCCAAATCAACCTTTTGAGATTGATAGTTCTGCTGTAATCATATTTGAAGTTAAGAATTGGCCACAACTGCTGTTTGTGCATCAGAATTTCACATGTATTGGTTTATTATTGTCACTTGTACCGAGGTACAGTAAAAAACTTGCCTTGCAAACCGATCGTACAGGTCAATCCATTACACAGTGCAGTTACATTGAGTTAGTACAGAGTGCATAGATGTAGTACAGGTAAAAACAATAAGAGTACAGAGTAAAGTGTCACAGCTACAGAGTAAGTGCAGTGCAATGAGGTGCAAGGTCACAACAAGGTAGATCGTGAAGTCATAGTCCATTCATTTCATAAGGGAACCGTTCAATAGTCTTATCACAGCTGTCCTTAAGCCTGGTGGTACGTGCCCTCAGGCTCCTGTATCTTCTATCCAATGGAAGAGGAGAGAAGAGAGAATGTCCCGGGTGGGGGGGGTCTTTGATTATGCTGGCTGCTTCACCAAGACAAGAGGTAAAGACAGAGTCCAAGGAGGGGAGGCTGGTGTCCGTGATGCGCTGGGCTGTGTCCACAACTCTCTGCAGTTTCTTGTGGTCCTGGGCAGAGCAGTTGCCATACCAAGCCGTGACACATCCAGATAGGATGCTTTCTATGGTGCATCGGTAAAAGTTGGTGAGAGTCAAAGGGGACAAACCTAATTTCTTTATCCTCCTGAGGAAGTAGAGGTGCTGGTGAGCTTTCTTGGCCATGGCATCTACATGACTTGACCAGGACAGGCTGTTGGTGATGTTCACTCCCAGGAACTTGAAGCTCTCAACCCTCTCGACCTCAGCACCATTAAAGTAGACAGGTGCATGTACACTGCTCCCTCTCCTGAAGTCAATGGCCAGCTCTTTTGTTTTGTTGACATTGAGGGAAAGGTTGTTTTCATGACACCGTTCCACTAAGCTCTCTATCTCCTTCCTGTACTCCAACTCATCATTATTTGAGATACGGCCTACTACGGTGGTATCATCTGCAAACTTGTAGATGGAGTTAGAGCAGAATCTGGCCACACAGTCATAAGTGTATAGGGAGTAGAGTAGAGGGCTGAGGGTGCAGCCTTGTGGGGCACCAATGTTGAGAATAATCGTGCCAGAAGTATTGCTGCCTACCTTCACTGATTGCGGTCTGTTTGTTGGAAAGTCAAGGATCCAGTTACAGAGGGAGGTGTTGAGTCCTAGGTCTCGGAGTTTGGTGACAAGCTTGCTTGGGATTATTGTATTGAGGGCAGAGCTGTAGTCAATAAACAATAGTCTAACATAGGTGTCTTTACTGACCAGATGGTCCAGAGCTGAGTGTAGGGCCAGGGAGATGGCATCCGCTGTAGACCTGTTCCGATGATAGGCAAATTACAATGGGTCCAGGTTGTCTGGGAGGCTGGAGTTGATGTGTGCCATGACCAACCTCTCAAAGCACTTCATGATGGTGGATGTCAGAGCCACTGGTCGGTAGTCATTGAGGCATGTTACCTTGCTTTTCTTCGGTACTAGGATGGTAGTGGTCTTCTTAAAACAGGTGGGAACCTGAGATTGAAGCAGGGAGAGGCTAAATATGTCCACAAATACTTCTGCCAGCTGATCAGCACAAGATCTGAGCACACAGCCAGGGACTCCATCTGGGCCAGGTTCTTTCCTCGTGTTCACTCTCTGGAAGACTGATCTTGCATCCTCCACTGTGATCACAGGTTCAGCTGCATTGGAGGCTGTCAGGGTGGATGGTGACAATCCACTTCCCTTTTGTTCAAAACGCGTGTAGAATGCGTTGTGCGATTGTTTCCCAATTTCAATACTGAATTGGTAAATTGGTTTATTATTGTCACATGTACTGAGGTAGAGTGAAAAGCTTGTCTTGCATACCGTTTGTACAGATCAATTCATTACACAGTGCATTGAGGAAGTACATGTTAAAACAATAATAGAACACAGAAAAAAGTGTAACAGCTACAGAGAAAGTGCAGTGCAGGTAGACAAAAAGGTGCAAGGTTATAGCAAGGTAGACTGTGAGGTCAAAAGTCCATCTTATCATACTAGGGAACCATTCAATAGTCTTATAACAAAGATAGAAACTGTCCTTGAGCCTGGTGGTACATGCTTTCAGGCTTTTGTATCTTCTGCCCAATTGAAGAGGGGAGAAGAGGGAATGCCCAGGGTGGGTGGGGTCTTTGTCTATACTTCTTGCTGCCCCACGAAAGCAGCCAGCATAAACAGAGTCCATGGAGGGCAGGCTGGTTTCCCTGATGTGCTGAGCTGTGTCTACAACTCTCTGCAGTTTCTTGTGGTCACAGGCAGAGCAGTTGCCATACCAAGCTGTGATCCATCCAGATAGGGTGCTCTCTGTGGTGCATCGATTAAAAATCAGTAAGGGTCGATGGGGACATGCCAAATTTCTTTAGTCCCCTGAGGAAGTAGAGGCGCTGGTGAGCTTTCTTGGCCGTGGCGTCTATGTGGTTGGACCAGGACAGGCTGTTGGTGATGTTCACTCCCAGGAACTTGAAGCTCTCAAACCTCTCGACCTCAGCACCATTGACGTAGACAGGAGCATGTGCACTGCCCCTGCTTCCTGAAGTATGAATGGTCTGTTGCTGCAGGCCTAGGCTTCTACATATCTCCTCTTCGATTGTATCTCCCTTCAATCCCAACAGCTCCATAGTAGTTTAAATTTGGCCCAGAAATTTAAAGGGTCCTAGTTGAGTATTTTCACTCTTATGATTTCTTTTCAGTGCTTTAGTAATCATATTTAGATAAAAACAGAGGCATAGTGATGCAGTGGTTAGTGCTGCTACTTCACAGCTCCCTCAAACAGAACTTATTCCTGACCTTGGGTGCTATCTGTATGGAGTTTGCATGTTCTCTCTGTGATTGCATAGATTTCTCCTAGAGGCTCTGCTCTCATCCCACATCCTGAAGAGGTGCTGGTTGGTAAGTTAATTAGTCACAGTAAATTACTGCTGCTGTAGCTGGGTGGCAGGAACATTGGAGTGGGTTGAGAGCTGGGTATGTGAGAGTTAAAATGGGATTGATGTAGATGGGTGCTTGATGGTTGGCATGGATATGGTGGCCGAGATCAGTGACTCCAAGACTCTAAAACTATTATTGTTTCACCACAAGAATTTTTAAATGTGTCCTTGGATTAAGGTGAGTGAGATTTCAGAGGCTGAGGCGGCAAAAAACATTAGCAGTACTTGTAACTTATTTCCCTCTTGCTGCCCTCACTTCCTGGCTTCTTGGTGCACCTT